>NW_010364459.1:159061-199235 GCF_000414095.1 Morus notabilis | reverse complement strand
TTCCTGCTAAATAGCTCATCCATCATCATCTTATAACATCATAATCAAATCTATTGTTGGTGGTGGTTGCAGACTCGACTTATAGATAAAGAGAAAGTTACTAAACTTAGACTATTTTCAATGTAAATATTAATATCAATTGTATATTTAGCATTAAAAATTATGATATAGTATGTTATTTTTATTTTTGTCTCAATGGATAATACTACTTGAAATGCTAAATTTACTTTTTTCATATAAGCTTGAAAGTTTTAAAAGTAAACTTTTTATTTTTTTTTATCAAGTAAACTTTTATTTTTAAAATAATTAAAAAATACAAAAGTTGCATATAACAAGTAAACCATTTTAACCAATAGTAATCAAATGTTAAATTTTTCATATATTATATTTGATGAGATATTTACCACAAAATATAACATATGAGAAATTTAACACAATAAATAGCATTGTATTAGAGAGTATTTTTTACACTCAAATGTTAAATTTACTGTTAGCACATTAATTATTGCATTACATTGTTAGCACATTAATTATTGCATTATATTGAAGATGCTCTTATTTTAGAGTGCATGAGTCTAAATTTATATTCTTTACTAAATTTACCCTTTTAACTAATATAGTTATTTGATTAAAAAGAGTATTAATCAAGAATAAAAGTTAAAAATTCAAATCAATATACTCTAAAAAGTATTTGTCCCTTTTTCTCGAGATAAATCCCCGCCCACAATCCAGCCTTTGCGGTTGAGGTTTAAAGTTCAAACTTCCCTTTTTAGAAGGTATTTGCACTAAACGCAAAAATCACATCACCTTGAGAAAAATAAAAAGAATCTTAGCAAACCACCTACTTTATTATGAATTGTGGGTGAAACGCCATACGTTCTTATTCAACCAAAATTCTCTAAAACAATACCAAAGTCGGTTTTCTCGTTATTCATAGCATATATATACACACTACCATACCATGTATTCATAGCATATAGATTTACATACAACATACAAATGTACATAAAAACCATTAGAAAACAAGTACAAACATGCATAAACTTGTTCCCACTTCTTCAACCCTGTATCTGAGTGCTTTGATTATACCAGGAGGCGCTTGAGGGATCGGCAGTGGAGATCTGAACACGTAGTACCTCATGAACAGCACCACGATAAAGCACGCCTAGAACCTCTTCTGCCTTAGCCGTTGCAAGATCCGCCAGAGAGACACAGTGAGAATGTGATTCATCCCGCATACGGAAGCCATAGAACCATCTGCCAAGCTTCCACCATCTGATGCACACTTGCCTATCTGAGATCTTGCGATATTGGAGTGCTTGCAATACATACTCGGCCTGCAAATAAACGATGCTCAAAAATCAGGACCACCCCAGAACATCCTCTCTCAGAGGTTGGAGCCCGTTTAGTCCACTGATTCGAATTTAGATGTGATTTTATGTGAAAATTTTTTACTGTAGCAAAAAAATTAAATGTGATTGTTTCTGAGAGCTTTTTACTGTAGTAAAACTTGATTTCTAAATTCAAATCGGTGAAATGAACGGGGTCAAGTTCAAACAAACTGAGAGACCGAGGAACATTAACAGAAAAATTCCATCTTGCTAAAAGTAGAACTAACAGCTCTACTTTAATTGGAATGGACATTATTTATTATTAGGCTAAGTGCCGGGTGCATTTTTTTCAATACCATGAGTTCACAGTGAAGCAAGATAGAATTTAGTTTATAGTTTTCTTATATGTGCACAGGCATAACTGAGTAATAACCACCTTAGCTTCCATTGGTAGGTGCACAGTCCTACTCATACATTATTTCTATGGTTTAATTTTTCTTAGTACAAATTAAGATAACAAAGAAACTGATAATGAAAATCTCAAACACAAAATTTGCTACAAGTACTTGTCAATCGATGTATTATTACGAAATTGAGTCAATTCGAGGCGAAAGACGAAAAGATTAGGACATTACAAAGCTACAAGCATCAAACCAGCAGCAAAATTAGTACATACCGGCACTCCTAGCCAACTAATGCAGTACTGCACACCAACCAAATTAGGGAGAGAATTAAGCTTTGGATTGAAGAGCAACATCTCCACATCTTTAAACCCAAGCTTCATGGCGTCCAAAACTTCAATGGCCTTCAAATAATCCCCAACTTCGAGCGATTCGCATCGCGAAGATTGCTCCACAAACCCCACTGCCTCCATTACTCTGCTCGCCATCTCATTGTGCCTCTCTATGTAAAAATCCCTCCATCCCTATAACACCATTTTCCCCAATTTTTCGGTTTTCAATTTTACCAATAATTGTCTTTTTCTTCTTCTTTTATTTATAAAAAAACGAAAACCTTAATCATCCAATAACCAATAAATCAACATGAACTCAATTGTGCATTTCTTCAATTAGGTCAAGTGATTAAAATTTGAACAAATTCAAAAAAAAAAAAAAAAAAAAAGGTAAAATTGACCTGAAAGAGAGGAATTTCCGTAGCAATAGAAGAAGAAGAAGAAGAAGACGGATTTTCTTCAAGTAAAGCTTGAAAAGGCCATCTTTCTTTAGCGAGAGACTCCCACAAGCAATCGGACTTGCAAAGCTCTCTCCAAAACCTAGAACAACTTCCCAGTGCACACAGATCCGATACCTTTAATTTCCATCGAAAAATTTTTATTAAAAAAAGGGAAAAAAAGCTCTGATAAATTCGCAACGCCATGGAAGAACAAAGAGGAAAAAGGAAACTGAAAATGGAATGGGGAATTTTTCGGAACCTGAAGAGACGAAGCGATTTTGACGGCGATATCGTCGGGAAGCGATTTCTGAATGCACTCCCAATCCACCATTTTCTCCCTCGATTTTCTGTTCTTGGAAAATCCGTTTTGTGTTTCTGCTTCTACAAATAAGTTTCTGGGTTTTCCATATCCAGAAAAAGAACAAGAACAAGAAAAGAAAAGAAAACAAGATTTTAGCCCCCCCAAAAAAGAGAAAAAAAAAAAAAAAAAAAAAAAAAAAAAAAAAAAAAAAAAGAAATGAAGAAATCTCTGATTTTTCTGGATTGGCTACCAATACGAAATGTACAGATGATCTTGACTTTGGCTGATGGAGAAAAACGTTTTCTATAAATATACGACATACCGTTTTGGCCTTTAGAAAAACGACATGTCGGGCTGTTGATTCAGTTTTCTGTCAGCTTTGGTTGAACGGCATGCCACTTTAATGGTTAAACCGTTAACGTTTGTTTGTTGTTTCACTAAAAACGACAGGTCGTATGTTTTCTGGATAATGGACAGTGCTGTTGTTTATTTTAGCAAAATACATATTGTCAGCTTTAAAAATTAAAAAAGATTAAAAAGTTGCAATTTTCTGATGTTCAAAATCCTGATGTCGTTTTCTCAATTAAAAACAAGCCTGATGTCGTTAAAATAAAATGACATGCCGTTTCTAATCACTTGTCTGTTGTCCTTACGGCTGTACCCTTTAGTAGAAAAAGAAAAAAAACAGATTTCCTGTTTTTCTTCTTTTAATTAAAAGAGACGTATTCCTTGTTAAATAGAGGACTGCGAGACGTATTTCATGTTAAAGTATACAGTCCTTTGTTTTAACAAAAGTGACATACTATTTTCCTTTTGAATTTTTCTGTCGTTTAAACCATAGAACACATTACAATGTGCAGCCTTTAAATCGACAAAACGACATATTGTGTTTTGTCTATAAGCTTTGCTGTCGTTAGGCCAAAAACTACTTGCCATTTAAAATGAATACGTTGCTGCCTTTTTAAAAGCATAAAAAATTGCTGCCATTTTATATGATGCCTTGATTTTGGTGTCATTAAACGTTCTTTTCTTTACACAAAATACGACATATCGTTTACTGTTGACATTTTATTTAGAAAGATAATATGTCGTTTATGGAATGTATTTTGTTGTCGTTTTATTGATAAAACAGTTTATTACAAATGACATGGATTTCATGCTTTAGGATCTGTTATCATCCATCGGACCCATGCTGTCGTTTTATTTATTGATCCGTTGTCCTTAACGCAAGAAAACAACATTTCGTTTGTTGAGTTATTCGTTGTCATGAACTAGAAAACTCCATTGAAAATAATGGGCTTGTTCATTTACATTTTTTGAGTTAAGTTGATTTGAGTTTATATCTTAATTTGAGTTAAGGTGTATTTGAGTATGGTTTAAGTTAAAACTCTAATTTGAGTTTGTGTTTGAATGTGCACATTTTAAGTAATGGTTTAAATTGAGAATCTATTTGAGTTTGTATTTGAGATTGTCAAAACTTAAATTTATATTTGAATAATATTTTAATAAAAACTCAATGGTGATAGAAAATTTTAATAGGATATATGAGTGAGGTTTTATTCATCTATTCGTTGTGAATGCATAGAATAAAAAATCATCTCAATCAGAATTAAAACGAAGAAGTTATGGCGTTTTTAAGAATAAAAAAAATATTGTTCATTAATTTGAATTTGAGTTTAGAAACTTGAGTTGAATGAGGAACTTAAACTCAGATTTTAGCCTCAAACTCAAGTTAAAACTCAAGTTCAAACTCAAATTTTACAAAAGAACATAAACTTGAATAAAGTTGTAACTTGAGTTCAAACTTTTTTGAGTTTGGGGGCAAATGAATAAGCCCATAAGATTAGTGGTGCTAAATATCCCCGAATTGTTCTTGTTTATTTACATTTTTTGAGTTAGGGCGACTTGAGTTCATATCTTGATTTGAGTTAAGATGTATTTGAGTATGGTTTGAGTTGAGACTCTAATTTGAGTTTGTGTTTAGATGTGCACATTTTGAGTTATGGTTTAAATTGAGAATCTATATTTGAATTTGTGTTTGAGTTGGTCAAAACTTAAATTTGTATTTATATAGTATTTTAATAAAAACTCAATGGTGATGGAAAATTTTAATAAGGTATATGGGCGGGATTTTATTGGTCTTTTCATTGTGAACGCATAGAAAAAAAATCATCTTAATCAAAATTAAAACGAAAAAGTTATGTCGTTTTTAAGAATAGAAAAAATATTATTCATTAACTTGAGTTTGAGTTTGAGTTTATGAACTTCTGTTGAAGGGGGAACTTGAACTCAGATTTTAATCTCAAATTCAAGTTCAAACTTAAATTTTACAAAAGAATATAAATTTAAATAAAGTTATAACTTGAATTTAATTTTTTTTTTTTTTGAGTTTGAGTGAAAAAACAAACCAAAGTTTACAATCTTATTCCGTTTACTTTTAAATTTTGTTGATGACTGTTGTGTATAAACTTTTTCCCTTGAAAAGTCATGGCAATGACTTTTTGATAATGAGTGGAGGCAGGGTAAAAGTCTTTCCTGCCGATTTGTAATGGAACTTGAAAGAAATAACACTATCAAAATACTTGACAATGTCAAAGTTCATATTGTCCCACTCAAGTATTTGATCCTATTTTCTTTTACTACTTGTTTTTCCTTCTAAGATCTTCAATTTGAAAGGAAATGAAAAACCAATTCAATCTGAAAATAAGTGTTGTTTGCAAAGAAACTCAAAAGTAACAAAGAGCAACATTCAAGAATCAATTGTATTATAAGAATTACAAGACTCTGCATTTTATGATGCTTGGACAGGAGGACATCAATGAAAATAGAAATAAAACATGATTATTTTGCGAAGAGAAACTTACATCATTTCCAAACAATGGCAACAACGGAAAAACATGATTCACAGAAAAAAGCGAGGAAAGCAAGAGAGAAAACTCGGCAAGAAACATTCAACAACAGCGATACACGGCAACAACGGCCGGTCGTCGCGGCGATGGTATGCAAACAGCCATGATAAGAAGAGCTAAGATGATCACTATGAAAAAACCAGACAGATCAATCCCATCGTCGTCGTTTGAGCAGCAAAGTTTCCCCATCTTCAATACTTCAATAGAGGAAAAGCACTCAAAAGTTAAATCTCTGAATGAGAAGTTTTGGGCTAAAGTTTAGCTAGGGAATGAATTTGAGGAATTTGTACATTGTTTTTAACACATTCTAGGTACCAAGTCAAGTTGAGAATATTTTGCTAAGGTTTAAGAAGACGTCTTAGTCACCAAGTCCTTTTTTCATTTTGTTTTTTTTTCTCCCCCAATTGAAGGGTTCAAATTGACGTGTGAACTAAACGACTTTGTCTTGTTTCATGGAGTCAAGAGGTTGTTAGGATTAGTGGAATAATTTTGAGACCTATGCGTTATTTGATAGGAGAGAGAGAAGAGGGAATAGATTAGACGAGAGATTTTAAATCGTTTAAAAAACTTCAATTTTAATCTCTCCTAATACGAAAATTGCATATTAAGGGAGAGGAATCTATGCCAAATACTATAGGGAAAAAGGTTCTCTCTTTTCTCCCTATTTTCCTCTTCTAGCTAGGTAATATAAGTAAATAACTTTTTTTTTTCCTTTTTGTTTTCTTTCCCTTTTACCAAATAAAGCCCGAGAGCTTGTTTGACATAAGAGAAAAAAAAATAGAAGGAAAGAGATTAGACGATTAGTAGAAGGATTTTGGGAGTCAATGTTGTTTAATAGGAGAGAAAAGAGGATAATTATATTAGGTAATGGATTTCAAATCCTTCAAAAAGTCTTAATTTAACATCAACTTAGTAGTAGGAATTGGCAAAGAAAATCCATACCAAACAAGTAATAAGAGAAACCTTTTCACCTTCCTCATGTGCATTATATATATATATATATATATATTATTTCTTTCTATTTTCTTTTATTCTTAAAAAACACAACCTCAATCCCCAGTTTGATAGCCAAAAAATTAGATCTCAAATTTCTGAAATGGGATTTATCAGCCAGATTGATTGGCACCCTTTTTATTGATATTTAGAGAGTTTTAAGGTGTGTTTATCTCATAACTCAAAAATATTATAATAAAAAATTAAATTTAAATTTTTATAAAAAAAATATTATAATAATAGAATGTAAATAGTGATTTAAGTTGTGAAAAGAACCAAATTTTAAATTTGACGATCTTATTTCGTTACTATATCAACCTCTCTACCATAGATATGGGTTGATTTTTTTTTTTTTTTTTTTTTGAAGTTGGTTGTTATTGAAAGTACTTGTTAATTATGATGTTGTGATAATGTACTTGTTGACAGAAAAAACGACAGTGATAATAATGGCCATGAAGACGCATGCAGACAAAACAGTTGCTAACAAGAAAGTGTTTTAATTTTTAATTTAAATTAAAATATGATATTTTTTTAAAAAAAAAAATTATTATAATAAAAAAAATTAAATGTGATATTTTTTTAAAATTTTTTATTGTAAAAATTTAAAATTAAAAACTCAAATCGGTGAAATGAGATCTTGAAAATCTCATATTTCTTGCTTGTGTAGAGGAACGTTAATTGTTAATCCAAAAGAGAACGTGGCAATTCAAATTAACATCTTTTCACTAAAACTCAATTTTGTTAGAGATAGTAACTACATAACTAATTGGAACATTTAGGCCTCGTTCACTTCGCGGATTCGAGTTTTCAATTCGAGCTGAGATGTGACATTTTATGAGAGCTTTTCACTGTAACAGAAAAAGTTAGATGTGACATTTTCTGAGAACTTTTTACTGTAAAAACATAGAATTGAAAACTCAAATCGGTGAAATGAACGAAGCCTTAGTGAGTTTTACTTTTGAACTACTTAAAAGAAATACTCAAATCATAATTTTATTTAAATTTTTTATAAAAGTAAAAAATTATAATAAAATTAATAATTTGAGTTTACATATATGAAATAAACGGCCCTAAATTTCTCAACGAATATGAAATAATTTTGCATCATATTAATAATTCACAATTAATTATACAATTAACGAACATGAAATTAGATAGCTCTGAATATAAAAGGCAAGTACATGAGCATAATTTAAGAATTGAAAGTATGTTTAACAAGAGATTGGAAGCAAAATTAACGAGCTGACATGAAATACTGACTAGTACTGTAGTGCATGTAATCAGAAAATCAGCATTTGCAGCTTACAAATTCTTCATCCCTCTCTTAACGTGTTAAGCTACCTAGAAAGTGTGACACGTTTTCTTTTCTTTTTCTTTTTCTTTCATTTCTTTTTTTTATTTTTTGTATTTTTCAATATTGCTCAAGAAAGAATGGGAGGCACTTTTATTTCATGAAAATAAAGGAGAACTCCGGTTTTGTGATTATGGTTGTGTTTAGAATTTATCTCGTTTTTATTTTCAAGTTTTTTAAAAAGAAAAAATGAAAATGTTTTTAAAATGGTATTTGGCGCAATAAAGACAAAAAATAGAAATAAAAATGATTTTTTGATTTAGTGTAAAATGAGAGAGAAATGAAAAACGACTTTTAGTTGTTTTTTATTTTTTGTTTTCATTTTCTCCTCTCTCCAACAGAAAGAGAGAAAGAGAGACATTAATGAGTTTTTTATACTGAAAATAATCTCTTGATAAAACTACTAAAAGCATTTTCAAAAATAATTTCTATTTGAGATTGAAAACGTTTTCATTTTTATTTTCATATAAAAAATAAAATTATTTTAAAATGAGTTCCAAACGCGCTCTATATTTTGCAAGTCCGCACTAATTTAACATAATTCACTTTAAAAGGTGTAGGTGAAGTGCAAAATTAGTTAAAATATTTGGTTTCTCTTTGTTTAACTATGGTTAAAATTTAACTTTATTTATTTATACTCCAATATATTACACGCCCGCAACATTCGTACGTAAAAAAATTACTAATTTGACACGATTTGCTTTAAAAAGTATGGGAATTCTTTTTTGTTAGTTAATATTTGTTGCATTAGATACACTTATACAAATGACTATTATCATATGATTATAATGTATGATAATCTCTTCAAACATTTGTGTGTGCTTTTAAGTTGTCCTACATTGTATATATAGTTGGGTACTTGAGCAACTAACTGAATATAAAAGTATACCTTCTTTTGTAAAATAGATAGAGACATTTTCAATTGAGAGTTTATCAATCTAGTGTTTAATGGGTCTTCTTTAATTGTATCAAAAAATGAGTTTATTATATTTATTGAGTTTCCTGTTTGCATATAGTGTGTCTAAAGGTGCAAAATCTAGAATAAGTTGTAGAAATAGATACCAATAATGGTGATCAAACAAAGCCAACAACTTTATTGATGAGAAATTTAAATGATGACTTCCTTTAATTGGTGCATGTCATATTAAAGGACACTAAACATTAAGTCAATATCCATATCTTTACTGAGGTCTAAAATATAATTAGAAAGATTTATCAAGATTTTTTTTTTTTTTTTTTTAAAGATAGAGATTAAACTAAAGAATTCATGACCATTTCGATAAAGCTTTTTATAATGTCGAACTATATATTGCACATGTTATTTAGATGGGCTCTAGAAATCTCATTGGAGAAAATAAAAAATGAAAATATGAAAACAAAATCAAATAGAAATGAAAGAGGCTATCGGAGATGAATCTTGACTATTCGCACACTTAACTCTCCTAAATTAGACTTTTAGCCTTTCAATCAGCTAATTTACCTTCTGTAGTATATATAAATTAATCATAATGACATTTTTTCTACATCGTGTGCCTTAGAAAATTCAGAGTGTAACAAGTCAATTAACAACCTTCAATAATTTTGAATTCAACACATGCTTACTTGAGTCCCTCCCGACATAATTAAGTGAGGGACATCAATATGATGTTTGTAAGGACACTCCGACGCTCAATTCAACTTGTTGATTAGGAACCAATAATAGAGAGGCAAAAATTAGATGGAAAATTTATTCCTACCTCAATAAATGTCCATGAAGGTATTTATAGTTTGTTGTTAGATCTCGTACGTACGCATAACTCACTTGGGGTGGTAATTCGTGTCACGTGTCGTGTTCGTGTCGTATTTTGATCGTTTTTTTTTTAAATTTGTAGTCAATCCAAACATGACCCGTGACATGAAATTTTTTAAAAACCGCAACACGAACATGACACGACCACTTTACGAGTTGACACGACACGACCTGAAAATGACCCGTGACACGAAATTGTCCCGTGAATCCGAAATTGACACGAAAATTGTATATTTTTATTTAGTTTTTTACATATTAGAAATAACTTAAAATTCATAACACACTAAATTACAATAACGTCCATTGAAATTAAGCAAATAATAGTATTAGATTTTGAGTATAACTATCATGATATCACAAGTTCATAATAAAATTTAAAATATGAAATGAAAAATATATGTATTTTTTTAGTTTTTTACGAGTTTCGTGTCGTGTTCGAGTTAGGCGGGTCCAATCCGAAATTGACCCGTGTTTTTCGTGTCAATTTCAGGTCAACCCGATTATGACCCGAACATCTTTTTTCTCAACCCTAACCCGCAAAATTCATGTCGTTTTCGAATCGTGTCGTGACCCATATTGCCGGCCCTACTTGGGGCCATGTGTATGGTTGTACTAATCTAACGAGCCCAGGGACAAGTGTCATTCATCCACGAGCTTTTTACTATGTTTATTTAAGGGTGGAGATGATCCCTACTTCTCACTTGTTTGTGTCCCATGATTTTAATTAAGATTTAGTAATATATATATATATATATATATATATATATATATCGTAAAAGTAAGTAAAACATCTCCATAAATGTATATTATATTCAACAGCATGCTCTTAATTTTTTAGTTGAGATGTGACATTTTTTGAAAGTTTTTAACTGTAACAAAAAAAAAATTAAATGTGACATTTTTTTTAGAGTTTTTAACTATAGAAACCTAAAACTAAAAACTCAAATCGATGAAATAAACGAAGCCACCAAACTTGAAAATTTTACAAAAGAATATAAACTTAAATAAAATTATAACTTGAGTTCAAACTGTTTTTGAGTTTTGCTCCAAAAGATCAAAGCCTTGATGATCCAAGTGCAAACAAGGACTTCTTCAACACAATTCTTGAATCCCATCAAACTCAATCATTGTGTATTTTCTGTGTTGGAAACAAATCCTATAACAGTAGAAACAACATCATTGTCTAAAGCATGCTACTTGAGCAAACTTACAATTAGTTAGTCAAATATCAAATATGTCTTCAGTCGTAAAGGTAGATTAGGAACATTGTGCATGATGCAAACATGATTATGCAACGCATCAATTGCTTAAAGCACAAACAAACGTACAAATTGTGGATACCATTTAAATTGAGTAATAAAAAAAAACAGATTTCTCATATAACATGCACTGTTATTTTAGTACACATACAATAATATCCTCATATAAGAGTCCCTCTCGTATTTATGACATTATCGAATTCCAATTTCGGGGTCAACAGTATCAGCACCATGTACACAGTAACAAGTTCGAATCAGCCGCTCAATGTTCAATCAGTTATACAAATCTGAATGTCAGTTCTCTATAAATGTGGAATCATGGAATCCGAAACTCGAATGAGCATTATCAGAACCAACAACCGGAAGCAAGAGACCTTGCAGGCTGTAGCTCCAACTTAGCACAACACTTTCCACCATGAGTGAATTTATTTTCCAACAAATGGGGATAAATGGAGAGTATTTGAAACTTCAAAGGGTCCCAAGGAACTGTGAGAAACTGGGGTATTTGGGCTCCCAGCCGAGTTCCTGACGAGTTTTCGAGTTGTTCAATCTCTTCCCCAAAGGATCATTTCTTCCTGCAAAGAAAATAAAAAGACGAGCATATTAAAACACCGAAACCTTGTATGATGAAAAGAAAGGAGGGAAAGTTGTTACAAGTCCTAAACAAAAGTAGGATAAACAAGCAAAGAACAATCTTCACCATATATAAAAGAGAATTTATTTCTTATGCACTTGTTTCTGCATGACAAATCAGAAAGAACTATTTACCTGTAAATGCTTCGAACTTTTTACTAAATTTTCCACTTTTATTAACCAAGTCCATTACTTCTTGCCTGCAAAGATTTGACAGTGTAATAGAAAGTTCTCTGCAGATGCTAAGAGCACTAGACAAAAGGAATTCTCCAAAATGAAAGTACTAATTCAGTTATAAACTTCTTGTATCAATTGCCATCTAGTAAGAAGAGAGAGAGAGAGAGAGAGAGAGAGAGAGAGAGAGAGAGAGAGAGAGAGAGGGAGGGACCTGGATAAAGGATGATTATCACAGCCCAAGAAAATTCGACCACGTAGTTTCTTTTTCAAGATTGTAACTGAAAGGGAAGCAGCATCCTGTACAAAAGAACACAAGCCAGAACTAACAGTGTCAATTCCAACATAACAATCATCATCACTACACAGGAACGGACTACAACAAACAAAGTAATAGTAGTAGCACCAGTCCAACAACGTTTAAGGAACTACACAAACCACCATACGAAACCCGAACTTGAAATAGATTATGCAATGAAAAGCCAAAAGAAAAAATGCAGGCATCATTCTCGGACAAAATTAAGAGAGAATATTTTAAGCATCAGTTTATTTATTAAAGAATTGTTAATGTTCACAATCTCATCGAATATAGTAATCACAGGTTGGCATAAACATGAGCGCACGGGGATGAAGATCTAACCTCATAATGAATTAGATTCAAAATGTGATCTGGACGACTCTCAACAGTCCCCTTCTCTAACCAATATGTATGTGCACCTCTATCTGCTTTGTGCGTATGGTTAAGGTTACTTCTATATATACATATATACATGTATTTTTTGTATATAGAAAGCAATATGCCAATATCTACCTACATCCCTGAATTTCTCATCTCTTACATGTAATCTTCCAAATTGGATTTCGTAAAGGATATGTAAAGTCCTGCCAATCTAACAACACATCCACCAAACTCAAGAACTACTTTCTCCGCTTTTAGAAGGACATCAGTCCTGGGGCTTCTCCCTATTGGCACCACAGGAGTGTCCTGCAGACAGAACATGAACAGCATGAGATGAGAAAAATTCGTAAATATATCAGATTCAATGTAGAGAATGATAAAACCCCGTGTGACTCGTGATATAAACGAAAAGTCTCTACCAAAAGAGTTGTGTGAATCCTAGATGAAATAGCTACCTCGTCACACTCTCCATTGTCGTTGCAATCATATGGTGCAGAGCTTGAGGTAAACAAGAAAGAACCCTCACCATTCCAGCTCAATGCAGCTTCCCTGGTTTGATCCATACACAACCAACCAACCAACAACACAAGTGCAAAAAAAAAAAAAACAACAACAACGTAAATATGAAAGGACGTCTAAAAGAAAAGCGGAATGTCATGATACCCATCACCTCTAGCCTTATCACTAATTTTTAACCAACAACATAGATACATCAACTCCAAGACTCACAAATTATAACACAGGAATCGACACAAATTTAGGTGACAATATTTGATCAGTTCAAAAGAACCAACGGTGATCAAATCACATATTCACATATCAACTCTAAGACTCGCAAATTATATCAAAGTGCCCTAGACAATCTAATGTAGCAATATATAATTCGTTAAAGAATCGATGACGATAATCACAACTTGAGAATCAAATATGACTAGTGAAGTGATCTATCTTTCTAACAACACAATGATGAACTCTACCTAATCAAATAAGGCTCATACTTAGTTAAAAAGTGAATTAATGGGAGATTAACAATTATTTTTGTGCTTACCTCACATCACCAGCATAGTCCAGGGACCGAGAGGGAGGAGCGCAGAATATGACATAAGAAAACTTGTGGACCATTTCCGTTCCCTTCAAAGACGGGTTAATGCCCACCTCAATCAACTCCTCATGGTGATCAGTTGTCACAGTTTGCCCATGTATTTGACACCCCGGATGCTCCTAATTTCCCCCACAAAAACCCACTAAACCATCAATCATTAAACATCACCAAAATTGCCAAAAACACAAAAACAAAACAATCCCCAAGTTCTCATCCAAATTCACCACACATACCCACTAAACCATTAAACTCTAAACATCACCCAAATTGCCAAAACAAACAGAATAAACCCCCAGTTCTTATACAAAAAATAAAAATAAAAAATAAATCATTAATTACTAAACGTCTCACGAATACCAGAAAAACAAAACAAACCCCAAGTTCTCATCCAATTTCACAACAAAAACAAAACAAAGAAAGAAAGAAGAAAGGCCCACTAGACCATTAATCACTAAACATTACCACATTTGCCAGAAACATAACAATCATCAAATTTCGACAGCCAATCGGGTCAAGAAACGTTACCTCTTTCCATTTATTCGCCACCGAACGACCGAGAACTCCCGGCCCAACAATCAGCAAGCCGTTCTCTCCGACCAAACGGGAAGAAGACACTTTCAGTTCTTCATTCGTCGCACCTTCAAAAACCAACCCAAAAAAATTCACAAAAAAAAAAAAGAAACACATGACTATGGACTTAAAAAAAAAGAAAAATGGGTATGAGAGAGAAAGACCAATTGCAGAAGATGCAGAAACTTTGAGAGGCGTAGTGGACGCCATTGAAGAAGACAAAGCGATGTTGTTGGGAGCGAAATTGTGGGTTTTGAGAAGCGTCTTCTTCTTCTTGTTGTTGCCATGGGGTTGGAAATGACGAAGGAGCCCCTGAATTCTGACGGCGGATGTGAAAGGAACGGTGGTTGTGGTTCCCATCAAGTGGTGTTTTGGTCTTTTCTGCTTCTTCTTCTTTCTTATAATCTTCGTGCAGTTGTAGAGGAGAGTGGGATTTGTTGTGGGCAGAGCAGAGGTGTGGGTGGGTCGTGGGACATGCTATGGAGTATTTCTATATCCAATGAAATGGAGACACGTGGTCATCTGTGTTGCGGCTCCGGCATGGTAAGCTGATCATAGCCGTTGACTTTTCCAAACGGTTTAGTTGGGGGTCCCAGTGTTCAGCTTAGACGACGCCGTTTTGGCTACCACGATCTTTGCAAAAAAAACCTGGCGGAGCTAGGAATGTTTTTCAGGGGCGGGCGTGAGAATCATGCTTGACGCGATTCATTTTCCCGAAAACTTTCGTGATAAGATAGGAAAATAAATGAGAAAATGATACGCTGAAATTTCGGAAATCAATTTAAGTGAGGACTGTCCTAGGCAGTGTTAAATAAGGATCATAAAAAATTATATAATTTATCTTTAAGAATATATAAGTTTAGATTTTTATTTTTTACTCTTGATAAATATTTTTTTGTTAGTATAATTATTTGATTAAAAAGATTATAAATCAAAAGTAAAAAGTAAAAATCCTGACACATGCATTCTCAAAAAATATTTATCAAGATTACCCCAACAATCATGCTAACTTAGAGCTGAAAGTAACCAAATGAGAACTTTGATTTAGCTCGTTATAATAAGATGAAGGTCGGTCTAACTCAATACCTTATAAAGTAAATTTTTAAAAGATAAAAATAAAATAAAACTTCAGGTTAATTCGACCTGAAAAGGAGTTTTGAGTCCAAAATATGGGCTCGATCGACTCTATTCGACCTGGCCCAAACACTTAAGCGGATCGTGTATGAGCCATTAGTAACGAGCTTTCTGCTGCTCCTTTGACTCAGTTAAAATTTACAGCTCTATGCTTATTTAATCATTAGTGGAGATAATGACATATTAAAAAAAATAAAAAAATAAAAACCTCCACATTAACATCGTTGAAAGGGAAAATGTGTCCATTTGCCCTACGGTCATAGTATGTTCACCTACCTTAACTAGTGTTTTTGTAGTCTATTGGAAATTTGGACTTTTGCGTTGAAATTGGATAATGGTGCAGAGCATCTAAATTAAAAAGCTTCCCTAATAACAATTATTGATAAACTAAACAGACAATTTGGTGGTAGTTAATCTTTGTGTAATCCAGTATCTACTCCTAAATATAAAATCAGGTCAGTTTGTGATTGTCGTTGCAGCTTCTGAAGTGATTATGAAAGAATTTGAACAATAATTGGGATTTGATATACCTGATTTTGAATAAATTAAGAATAAAAGCAACTTTTAAAAGTTGTCAGCTGGGTAAAATTTATTCTAAAAATAATTGGTAAATTGTCGGCTTATAAAGTTAGTTAAAGCATAATAAGAATTCTTTAAGAAATATAGTAATATTAAAGTGGTGAATTCTTCTATGAGAAAAAAGGGATCAATGCTATCTTAAGTCTCACCGGCTACAACTTTCGAAATTTAGGTGAAATGAATAGGGGATCAATTGACACTCACTAATAATTTTTATAAGTCTAGCACGTTAAATACACAATTTCGGTCTCGTTTATTTTGCAGATTCAAGTTTTCAATTCGAGCTGAGATGTAACATTTTCTGAGAGCTTTTCACTGTAGCAGAAAAAGTTAGATGTGACATTTTCTAAGAGCTTTTTACTGTAGAAACCTAAAACTAAAAACTCGAATCGGTAAAATGAACGAGGTAGCCATTTCAGAGTGCTAATAGCTGAAAAGAACCGAATCTCCGAATGTAATATTTATTTTGTCTAACTAAGGGTGACAATTCGTGTTAGTAGGTCGTGTTCGTGTCAGCCCGTTTATTAATTGTGTCAGAAAATATTAACCTAAACATGACATGTTTATTAAACGTGTTAAAAATGTCAATTCAAATACGATCCATTTATTAATCGTGTTAATCATGTCAATCCGTATAACCCGTTTAAATTAATATATTGAATAAATAATTAATATAATAATGACTTATTTAACACGGTCAATACATGTTTAACATGTTTATTGGTCAATTTATCCTTTCCTTTAAGAAAAATAATATGTCATGTATACTTTTATGTTATATCACATATCATTAGACTGCAGATGACACATATAGTTAATCGTGTCAATTCATGTTAGAAGGTCAACCTTAATCCAACTTATTTATTAATCGTGTCAACCCAATTATGACTCAAACCCATTTATAGTAAACCCAAACCCGCTAACTTCGTGCGAATTTTAAGTCATATTGTCGTATCGCTACCCGGATTATCATACCTTTTTTAGCGGTAAAAACATGTCACCTCCTAAATCCAATGAATGCCATGTAAAAGGTGAACGTGAAGATATATGTGTGTATATATATAAATATGGATTATTTTCATTGGTGCTCCTTAAATTTTAAAGTCATTTTTAGTTTGTCCCTTAAACTTTAAAAATTTTCACTTTGCCCTATGAACTTTGAATTGTTTTCACTAACTCCTTTTGTTGTAATATCTGTTAAAATCAGACAGAAAAAGAGAAGGTTAAGTGTAGTCACGTGTTTTTAATTTGTTTCTTTTTAAGAAAAATTTAAATAGAAAGACTATGTGACTGCGTTATTCTCTTGTTTTTTATCTAGTTTTAATAAAAATTGCTACAAAGAGGTTAAGTGAAAATAATTCAAAGTCTATGAGACAAAATGAGAGTTTTTAAAGTTTAAGGGACAAATTGATAATGATCCTATATATATATATATATATATATATATATATTATACTGCCTTCCATGCTTGACACACATACTTGATGTTCAATAATAGATGAACCTCATAATGCCATGCAACGCACAATTGCTGCCAATTATCCCTCATGTAGTGCCTTTTCTTTTCTTTTTATCTCTCTTTCTGGTCTTCCTTTGAAAAGAGGGTTCTTCCACTTATTAGCTTGTGTGAATATTTTGTGCTTGACAGACAATACAAGTCTTTTTAGTACGAACGTCGTTTTACCAAACAGAAAAAGGATTTCCTCCAATCAGCTTATGTACAAACCACCACCAACTTCTTGCTGAATTTGAACCATACAAAACATTATTTCCTATTGATTTTCACTCAATTTCTTCTCTATATAGTTTATTAAAGTGATGTCTCTTCCCTAAAGTTTCTCCCAATGTGTATGAGTTTGCAATGGAAAAGTTGACTATTTTTCAGGAAAATGTTTAAGGTCCGTTTAGTTCGTTGATTCGAGTTTTTAATTCGAGTTGAGATGTGATTTTATGTGAGAGTTCTTTACTGTAATAAAAAAATTAAATGTGATTGCTTTTTAGAGTTTTTTACTGTAACAAAACTCGAATCGATGAAATGAATGGAGTTTTTCAATAAAAGTTTAGAGGCAAACTCCAAAGTGATGGCAAATAAAATAAAAGTTTTTCAGATCTCCAAATCTCAGCAGAACAACAAAACCCACTTTGGTTCTGAAATCAATGACCTCAACAAACTGAAAATGGACAAGTAGAATTCCATATCTTTTTTTTTTCCCAAAAATAAACAAAGCAGTAACGACTCATTTTAATTTGTTGTCATTAATTCACTGTTCTTGAGTTGCAAATATAGGATTCTGAATCATGAATTTCAAATTGAAAACTCCCTAGAAAAGGCAGAACATTGCCAAGTATTTTCCAGGTAAGCACATTCATGGAGTCAATAGGAGGTCTTGGTTTATTAATCATAGTGAAGAACGGTAATAACTGTTTTTAGTTGTTGAAATAGTTTTATAACAATTAAATCTATACATATCCACATAAAAAATTTACAGCTCACGATACAAAACTATTCATAATACAAATAGAACTATTGAAAAATTAATTCAACAATAAAAATACAATTTCTAAAGGTAGAGCAAATTAACCTTCTCTATTATAAATGCACCCAAAAAAACAGCAAAATAAATGTTAAAAAATAATCGATTAATGACTAGGAGTGAAAATCGACTAATGACTTGGAGTGTAATTACATTGTCCGGAGCCCACCACACCCTTCTCACCCACCACGCCAATGAGAGATTTTTGCCAATGCGAAAACAAAAAGCAAACAAAAAACCCCACTTGATTAACCATAATGTCTTCTTTTTACCAAAAATTAATTTAAAAAAGTAAAAATAAAAAAAAACCATGTACGGTGACTTCTCTCCACATGGCTATCATCCGTTGGCTAGGTCAAACAAACATTGAGATAAACTTTTATTTAATCATGTTTTTTTCACCGATTCGAGTTTAAAATTTGAATTTTGCTATAGTAAAAAGCTATAAAAAATATCACATCTAATTTTTTTATTACAATAAAAAACTCTCATATAAAGTCACATATTAACTCGAATTAAAAACTCGAATCAACGGACTAAATGAGCTCAAGATACAATAAAAATGTTAAATATATTCACAAATAATACGAGCACATAATATTCGTTGTACGGGCCTGTTTAGTTCGCTAATTTTAATTTTTAATTTGAGTTGAGATGTAATTTGATGTGAAAATATTTTACTATAAAAAAAAATTAAATATAACTATTTATAAAAAATTTTTAATGTAGAAAAACTCGAAATGAGCCCATAAACTCTATTGTGAAACTCACACTACCCACAAGTACATAGCAATTCTTTTGAAGAGTGTATTTGGTTGCGGTAGTTTGGTGAGGTACTTCTCACTCACTCACATAAGAGAGTGTTGGAAAAAAATAAAATAAAATAAAAGGAGTACACAAAGACCAGGAAAAGAAGAAGGAAGATCCACATTCCTTCCCTCCTTTCCTAACATTCTTTTGCCATAAAATCTCCCTCAAGTCCAACTTCAAAAAAAAAAAAAAAAAAAAAAAAAGGTACTGTTTGAACTTTAATAATCCCAAAATCAAGCATATCCCAAAAGAAAAATAACGGAAAGAAAGTTTTATTTTACTGTTTTCTCTTTTGTTTTTTGTTTTTGGCCCTTCCTCTTTTTCTGTATTTTCATTTTGTGTGTTGTTTTTATAGACTGGTGCCCACAATTTGTGGGCATTTGGGGCTAAACTCCAAATCATTGCTCTTCCTTACTTTTGTCTCACAAAAAAAGAAAAAAAAACAAAAAAGCTTTAAAGAGAAGAAGAAGAGAGCCCTTAAAGGCGCCCTCTCTCTCTCTCTACTCTTTCTCTCTCTAGTTTCAATTACGTCTAAAATGTGCATTTGCCTTTCCACATTCCATCAAACCTGACATAATTAGGGTTTCGGCGAGCTCTGCAAGTTGCCGATCGGCGGCGATGGTGTTTGGAGTCTTGGAGAGGGAGAAAACGAATTTCTGAAGCAAAGAATGCGGTGGTGGAGTGCGCGAACGCGATCGCGAGGGGGAATGAGTCAATGAGGAGGCTATTTCCGTTTGGCTGGCGAGAAAATGGGGTGCGTATTCGGGAAAGCCGGGAAACCGGTAGGGAGGAGGGAGGATGGAGAGGTTGTTGCCGAGGTCGCGAAGGAGAAGGCCGAGGGGAGTCAGGTGGCGGCGGTGACTCAGAACGGCGGCGAGAATCGGAAGGAGAATGAGGAAGAGACGGCGGCGGCGAGAGCGAAGCCGCCCAAGGGCGAGAGGAAACGCTCGTCGAGGCCGAATCCGAGGCTGAGCAATCCGCCGAAGCACATCCACGGCGAGCAGGTCGCTGCCGGTTGGCCGTCGTGGCTGTCCGCCGTCGCCGGAGAGGCCATCAATGGCTGGACCCCACGCCGGGCCGACACTTTCGAGAAGCTCGATAAGGTAAGAAAGAAGCTCGCTTTAAATTTCGCCTGATTCTTTTCCTAATTAAGTATAGTTTTGAAGTTCACAAGTTCACCGTGTTTTTGTTTGGTAGGTGAGAAAATGTAGGATCATATAAGGAAAAATGGAATCTTGATTTTTTTTTTTTCTGTTATCAGTTCCTAAAAGCAACCATTAGCTAAAATTAGAAAATTATGGTTTTAGTGTAACTCAATTATTGAGTTTACAAGCTGAAGAATTCCTAGGTTGAGTTAAATGTACTCTCTTCTGTTAATAATATTATTCCCAATTTTCTTTGCCTGTTTATTCTTATTTGGAATATGATTGGCTCGGCTTAGTTTGGTGTTTTATTATCTTAATCAGATTGGGCAAGGTACTTACAGCAACGTGTACAAAGCTAGGGATACGTTAACAGGAAAAATTGTTGCGCTTAAGAAAGTTCGGTTTGATAATTTAGAGCCCGAAAGTGTAAAATTCATGGCGAGAGAGATTCTCATTTTGCGCCGATTGGATCACCCCAATGTTGTAAAATTGGAAGGTTTAGTGACCTCAAGGATGTCATGTAGTCTGTATCTTGTGTTCCAGTATATGGAGCATGATTTGGCTGGACTTGCTGCGAGTCCAGGAATCAAGTTCACGGAATCTCAGGTATTGTGAAAGTTATTGTTCTCACTTCAATTTGTGAATCTATGATGTTGATACATTGAGTTAATTTTTCGTCTGATGATTAAACTGGCCTGTCATTTTCTCAGTCTTCACAATATATATGGATGCACAGGTCAAATGCTATATGCACCAGCTATTATCAGGGCTTGAGCACTGTCACAACCGTCATGTGTTGCATCGTGATATTAAAGGGTCGAATCTTCTTATTGACAATGGCGGAGTCCTAAAGATTGCTGATTTTGGTTTGGCTTCCCTTTTTGATCCTAACAATAGGCAGCCCATGACAAGTAGGGTTGTTACTTTGTGGTATAGACCCCCAGAGCTTCTTCTTGGTGCCACTGATTATGGTGTTGGTGTGGATTTATGGAGTGCTGGCTGTATTTTAGCCGAGTTGTTGGCAGGAAAGCCTATCATGCCCGGTCGAACAGAAGTGAGTTTTAAATGTCTCCTTTTATACACAGCAAGTTCGTTCATGGTACTGCATTGTCACTTGTAATGCCAGCCTGTCTGGTGCTGTGGTTTTATGAGTTTATCATAATTATTTGTGTTAGATTGAAAATGCTGTTATTTTTTTTGCTAATTTTAGTCTCTTTGATCAGGTGGAGCAGCTGCACAAGATATTTAAGTTATGTGGTTCTCCTTCTGAGGAATATTGGAAAAAATCAAAGTTGCCACACGCAACTATATTTAAGCCCCAACAGGCATACAAACGTTGTATTGTAGAGACATTCAAAGATTTTCCACCATCATCATTGCCTCTCATTGAGACCCTTCTTGCAATTGATCCAGCAGAACGGCAGACTGCCACTGCTGCATTGGGGAGCGAAGTGAGACTTAGATTTATCTTCTGAGTTGTCTTTCTCTGTTGTAGTCCTTTCTCTTGACTCTTGAACGGTCTGCTGTCTTTGTTGTACTATTGAAATGGGGAACTTCTGAATTTCCTAAATTTTATGTGCTTTTTTATCTTTTGCAGTTTTTTACAACAAAACCTTATGCTTGTGAGCCTTCTAGCCTTCCGAAATATCCTCCCAGCAAGGAGATGGATGCTAAGCTACGAGATGAAGAAGCGAGAAGGTGACTACTCTGTGTGTGTGTGTGTTTCATTGTCCATCTTATATCAATATGTTTATTTTTAGTGAAATCCGTAAACAGGATGAACATATAACCTTTATACTCTGTATAAATACAGAATTATCTGCATTAGCATTTCATTTAATACTGGTATATCCCGAGGAGGTTGACAATTTCCAAATGTGACTTGGTATTGCTGTTTCTTATTTTGGTCCCATTTTATTGTTGCTTTGTGATCTTTCATCTGAAACTTATTAAGATGATTTCTTGGACTGTTGATCCTTATATTTCTTTTTTCTTTGCCATTTAGAAAACTTACTAAATCTCTATAATTTAACAATGAATCGCTTCAGAAAATACCTTGTCTGAGACTAACCTAATCATTTTCATGACTAATACAGATTGAGAGCTGCTGGCAAAGCTAATGCAGATGGTGTGAAGAAATCTCGTGCGCGTGACCGAGCTGTTAGGGCAATGCCTGCTCCAGAAGCCAACGCTGAGCTTCAAGCTAATCTGGATGTATGATAAACATAAGATACTCCTTTTAGAAAATATCATCTTTTTCATAGACTTTTCACCTTTCATAGATTTAAACTAACAACATGGATTTAGTTTGATTGTTTTACCATAATTAAGGTTTTTTTTTGTTGTCATTGTTATTGTTATTATTATTATCTGCAATTGCCTCATTTTTCATCATGCTTATATATTAACTTCCTACATCCATTTCTCTACCTTATTGTGTATAGTTTCACTACTTAGACCAGCCGTCTTACTTTGAGTTAAGCAATCTTGATAACCGTGTTCTGCGTTTGTTTCTACTACAGAGGCGGCGCCTAATAACGCACGCAAATGCAAAGAGCAAAAGCGAGAAGTTTCCTCCGCCGCACCAAGATGGAACACTTGGCTATCCCTTGGGTTCTTCACACCACATTGATCCTGTTTTTGATCCCCCAGATGTTCCATTCAGCTCCACCAACTTCTCATATTCGAAAGCACCCATCCAAACTTGGTCTGGCCCATTGGTGGACCCTGCTGCGGTTGGGGCTCCGAGGAGAAAGAAACACACAGCGGGCGATAGTCATTCACAGTCAAAATCATCAAAAAAAGACTCAAAAAGATAAGGATTTTGCATATGGATCAAAGGAGAAAGATGGGGGTAAATAAATTCTGTGATTTTTGTGAGACTATTCATGAGGCTGCAAATGCTGCTTATTACTGTCTTAAAACCGAGCCGGGAAATCCAGTTAAATTGCATGGAGAGGTAATATAAATTGTAATTCAGTTTCTCATTTCTTCTATTATTATTTTTGTACCGCGAGAAGTTTTTTTTACATATGTATATTTTTTATTAGTTCTCCTTGTGTTAAAAGGACTCTATTATGTCTAGGTTAGTTGAATTTTTAATAAATTTGTTTCGGGAACTTTTATGTTCAGTTTCATCTTTACCTTCTTTTTATGCATATTATGTAGCCATCTTGTCCGGGCTCATGAAGTATTGTCGAATTCTTGTCATATGGAGGCTGAGGTTTATTTATTTATTATTTATTTATTTTTTAAACATGTATGACGACTATATGAGCTCATCCAATCTATCTTGTCGCATGTTAACTAATTTTTTGGATGCTACAATGACAATGTTGTGTCCCACAATGACTCGTGGATTCGTCTATGGGATGACATTGGATTTTTGTTTGTATCCTTTAATTTAATTTTGCTTGGGATTATAATTATTCTAGGAACTGATTTCTGCAAACCTAATTTGATGAGTACGTATCACTGGCCTTCGCTAATTTTAGAGTTTAATCGCATAACTAATGGTATTTTGAGGAAGAAGTTATGTTTTCTTTTTCCTCAAAAAAAAAAAAAAAACCAAAAGTGAGAGCCAAACTATTCAAAGTGTAGCTATAACTAAAGAAGAGTAGGTAGATGAAGAGCAGTTGCGGAGTTTTGACAGTCAGATACTGGCGAAATCATGTAGAAGTAGAACCTTGTAGATTTAGCCCCCCAAAAAATAAATAAATAAATAAATAAATAAAAGAACCTTGCGCAAATCCCACTTTCTTGGTTTATGCTTGCTTCATGTTTAACCACAGAGACTATCACAACTACCACTTATAGGCTATAAATGGGCTCTCATTGTTTATCAGCCTCTATATTGCACTTCATTGTTTATCAGCCTCTCTAAAAGCTAGTTCTCTCTCTCTCTAAATGAGGCCGCCTCCTATTGGCGGAATCGGTGGAGGACCGCCTCTAAATGGAAGACCCGGTGACCTTTTCGGTGGCTTGTGCAACACCATATCTTCCTGGTTTGTGTAAAGAGTCTCCTCATTTGTATTTCTTAATTTTAAATTCATCACAAAGGACAAAGTAGTGAGTTTTCATTTTTCGGTCATAAGGATTTAGTGCAAGTTGATAAAGTGGGTTGCTTTGCTTTATGTTAGTTTCATATTTTCCTAGATATCATAACAAAGCAAACGTGAAGAATTGGTGACTTGAGCAGTATTATTAACGGAAATTTTTTGGTTGACGGGTCAAGTGTTTGAAGATACTTTTGAAGTGCATGCTAAGCAAAGCAAGCATGGGGATTTGCAAAAGAATCGAAATCTAAAATGGGATCACAAAAGGATAAAAAAAACAAAAAAAAAGTTGAGGCATCTAGAGATATGAGCTTCTCTTTCTTTCTCTATCTCTCTCTCTGTTTTTTTTTTTTTTTTAATAAAATATATGAAATATGAGATTTACTCCCTAGATTTATGTATTTTAGTCATTATTTTCTCTTCTTATATATTAACTTAAATTAAAAGTGCAGAAGTGGCACATACTAGAAACTAAAAAGGCGAATCAAAGATGTATTTCTCTAATTTTTTTTTCTTCACCCAAATAATAATTAAAACTTTTTTCTACATTCATGGCAGCGTCTACTTCTTGTGCTGTTGCTTGTTGCTACGAGACTGCTTTGGCGGTCCTCCTGGGCCGCCTGAAGGCCCACCGGTTCCTCCTCCTGCACCAGTTGGGCCTCCTCCTCTACCTGGCCCACCTGAACTACCTCCTCCTGGGCCGCGTGAACCTCCAGGAAGTCAACTGGATCCTCCTGGGCCGCCTGGACCTCCTGGAGGCCCACCACAATGTTGACGTCCAGCGGCTTTTCATCAAAAAGCAGTTTCCTAGAGATATTTATACATAGCCAAATCTGCTACGTTTTGAATGCTGAAAATATCTTATCCAATAAACAATAAGAGTCGGAAATTTTCTTTTATTTAAAAAAAAAAAAGGCTTATATGATAAGAAGTAATAAACTTTTTTTTTTCTTGTGTTGCTTGATGAAATAAATTAAAACTTTAAAACATTTTCTTATGTTCATTCATTGTCCCTTTACAAGTAATCTGATTTTTTTTTTCCCCCTGAGCAAATAGGAAAACAGGAAATATACTACAAGCATTCATGATAATGCGTGAGAGATTAGTATAATGCTATTAAGGAAATAAATCTTTAAATGCAATGAGTATGTTTTTTCATCCAAACATAGAAACGTTTCCTTCATAAATTTGCGTAGCAATATCCAATCAATCCAAAATTTAAAATACCAAAAAAATCCTCCAGCAAGGAAAAAAAAAAAAAAAAGAAAGCGCTAATAATGGAGATGAATAGAAGACAGTGAGAAGGGCCCTACGAATACGATGATCAAAATGGGAGGGGATAATGACAGGTGTATGATAGTGATGGTAAGAACATAAATATAAAAAAAAGTCTTAATTTAGGGCCCGTTTAATTTATTAATTTAAATTAAGATGTAATTTTATATTAAAATTTTTTATTATAATAAAAAAATTAAATATAATTATTTTTAAAATTTTTTACTGTAATAAAATTTATATTTTAAACGATAAAATTAAGGTAACCTTATCATTATAACCAACCATGATTACAATATAAGGAGATCCCACATTCCCACTTTCCAGTCGCCCCAACTTTGTTGTTTGTTTTAATCAATCAAGCTGTACTGCACACAGATATGACATGTCGAAACATGTCCAAAACCTGTCAAATAATGGAGGAAAAAAATATTCGGACTTAATAGATTAGGAAGCTTATCTGATAGGATCTACAGTTTTCTATTTTTAAATTTTAGCTGTTAAATTTGTATATAAATTGTATGTTTTTTTATATGTTTTTTAATTTAATGTAATTTTAACATGATATCACGATTTAAAAATTGAGATTATCAGTAGATTAGATCTATCATAGAAACTCTCAATCAATTATGTAAAGTCTCATTTATTTTATCAATTTAAATTTTTAATTTTAATTTTGTTACAGTTAAAAGTTTTCATAAAAAGTCACATCTAATTTTTTTACTATAGTGAAAAGCTCTCACATAAAATCACATCTCAATTTGAATTGAAAATTTGAATCTGCGAATTGAATGAGACCAAATGCCAAATGTGTTTGAAATGAATAAATAAATAACCTCAACTAGGGTTGATTCTCACTGTTCTTTTTACCTTTTTCTGGCTTGTAATATTCTTTTACTGCTTGGATTGCGTAAACAAAAAAGATGGGAAACCATCTAAGGAAAGGAAAGAATACAGTTAATGATAAGGAATATTCTTCTTTGACAACTGACAACTCACAAATTCGCTTGTCCAATGAACATTTTTAGTCATGCGAAAAATAACAAAAAAATGCCATACGTAACACTGAAATGTCATAGAATGTAATTAAGCGAAAAAGACCCTAACAAGGACTAATAATATAAGTTATATTAATATACTTTTGAGTTGGACCAATTGTCCATTGTATGAAGGGGAAGAGATTGGTTTGTGTTATGAAAATTAAGAAAATGTAAAATTAAGAAGAAAACTTTAGAGAGAAAAATTAGAGAGAGAATTTCATTAATCTTATGAAAGTGTATCAAATGAAGAGCCTCAGAGTTTTATTAAGAAAATTATTGACACTATTCACGATTATTATTTACACAGTACTTATTATTTACTATTACTATTTGTACTGTACTTACTATTTACTGTTACTATTTACATAATACTTATTATATATTGTTACTATTTGCACAGTAAGATTTTGACATGAATAGTAATTTTGACTAATGTGTATAGTAACTTTGACTGAGGTGGATAGCTACTATTCATAACACTCATTCTTAGGTGTCCACTATTCATAATGCCTTATTAAAAATCTTGTTAGGAAAAATTCAGTGGGATAAAAACCATAGCAAAAGGAAAAAGAGTACATCATGTATCTATACGTGTTTATATTGTCTCGTTAAAAATCTTATCAGAAAAACTCAGTGGGACAAAACTACAATAAGAAAAAAAGAGTACAACCACGTAAACTTCCTCTAAAGTTGACATGTATAGTCATTCTTCATAAATCTCGCAGATAACACATCCTGATACTGTGGAAATGCTTTCTGAACATTATAGTGGGAAGTGCCTTTGTGAAAAGATCTAATGTATTGTCACTTGATCAAATATATTGGATGTTAATATCGTTATTCTTTTCAAGCTCTTTGGAAAATGAGAAAAACTTCGAGGGTATGTGTTTTGATCTGTCGCTCTTGATGTATCATTCCTTTATTTGAGCGACGTATGCAGCATTGTTTTCGAATAATATTGTTGGATCTTTATTGATAGATATCCCATAAGGTGCTTAGATGTGTTGAGTCATGGACCTTAGCCATACACATTCTCGATTTCCTTCATGGAGTGTAATAACTTCAGCATGATTTGAAGAAGTGGCAATGAGTGTCTGCTTCTGTGAGCGCCAATAGATAGCAGTTTCTCCACATGTGAACACATATCCAGTTTGAGATCTGGTTTTTGTTGTCCCGAATAAGGCTACCCAAGAGGGGGGTGAATTGGGTTTTGAATATTTTTCGAGAGTTTATACGATTATTCGAAGATTAAAACTAAATATAGACAATTTATAGAACAAGGTACTTTTATCAAACACTTGGTGTACAGAAAATTATGTAAGTTAATGCAATAGCACAACCACTTGATGTACACAGGGTGGACCAATCTAATATCATAAAAAGAGTTCAATAAACTTATCACGACGAGTTAAAACAATCAATGTCAGCAATCAAATTTAAAGTGCGGAAATTAAAGAGATAGAGTTAGAGAGATGCAAACGAGATTATAGTGGTTCAACAAATAAATTTGCCTACATCCACTGTCGCTGAGATATTCCGCCTCTCGACCTCTTTCACTATTTGATCGACTTTCCGGTACGATCACTCCTCTTACAAGAAGGCGAATCTTTCTACCCGAGGCTTCGCCTAACCTCTTACACAATGTCGATTTTCTACGGAGATCGACCAACCAAGTAACCCAATACCAAAGTAATGATTATGAGTAATGAAGCACTTAGTTTTACTCTCCTAACAATGGTTTTACACAATTTGAAATCACTAGGAGATGATGAACTCACACTATCACAAGATAATTCAAGTTAGGCTCAATTATGTGTGAGAGAGTTAACGATTTAGAGAAGATGATAATTATGTAGACTCAATGGAGAACTCTCTTTTTTATTTTTGAAGCTTTGAATTCGTTCTCTGTTTTTCGCAAGAATACCTATTGAGAAAAATGACTTTTCTCTATTTAACCTCTCTTACCAACGGTCATATTTTTGCCCGTTTACCCAGTACCGGTCGACCGGAGCGGTTGACCGGTTGAGACAAATTTGAATTCGTGCTGTTCAACATTCTTACGGAGTGCCTGTTGAACAGAACCGGTCGACCGGAGCGGTTGACCGGTTGAGGCATCACCGGTCGACCAGTGCATTTAGCCTTCTCTGTCACCAGACGACGTAGGTCGACCGGTTGACACTTAATTTGCCTCAAATCTTCATACATTTGTACTTTTAGGCCAAATGTCATTATGCACTAAGTTTAGTCTTATTTTTAAAGAGTAATGTGAGTGTGTGCATGAGCCTAAACAAGAATTAATCATGATAGTATGAATTCAAAATCAAATACAAGACTAAGGAGATATTAAAAACCTATTAGTACTTGTCCAGCTTGATTTTATTTGCTTGCTCTTGATCTTTGGTATTTTAGCACTTCAAGCCTTGAATTCCTTCTTCAATTTGTATTTGTCAATCTTGAATGTATTTGCATTGTATTCCACAAAATGCTTCTTGAGTTGATTTATAACATTAATTATGCTAAATACACAACTCAAAATAGAATCATTAGAAACATAATACATTGTGTTTGTGATCATCAAAACATGAGAATATTCAACCTTGGGCCAACAGCTTTATGTGGATCCAACAAGTGGATCTAACAAGTAACCTATATCTGCATAGCCTAGCATCTCTTGTTTTGATCCTTTAGGATAAAGCAATCCCAAATCAACTATTCCTTGAAGGTAACATAATACACGATTAATTCCGTTCCAATGTCTCCGTGTAGGAGATTAGCTAAATCTTGCTAATAGATTTGTAACAAAAGCTATATCTAGATGGGTGCAATTAGCAAGATATATTAGAACTCTAATTTCACTCAAATATGGTACTTCGGCACCAAGGACTTCTTCATTTCCATCTCAAGGACGAAATTGATCATTTTCCTCATCAAGTGGTTGCACCATCATAGAGAAACTCAATAATGCGCCTTTTTCATATAAAATGGTCTAGGATCTTTTATGTATTAGTTGTTTAATGGAGGAAATATTCCATAAGGCAAATGTTCGATCTGCAGATTGAGACAAAACTTTATTTTTTTAGATCCTTCATCTCGCACTCTTTCTTTATATATGCAATAATTTCTTTGAACTCTTTAGCAGTCATAATAATATTTAAGTTATCAATATATATACAACAATGATAGCTAGCAAATCCGAATTTTGATCCTCTCATGAAAAATGCAGGGACAACTAGCATTGTAAACGAAACCTTCCTTTGAGAGATATACACTAAGATGATTATTTCTCATATGTCCCGATTGTTTTAGTCCATACAAAAATCTTTGTAGTTTAGTTAAACACATTTCTCGAGATAATAAATTAAATGCTCCGGGAAACTTAAATCCATCATGGATTTCATATAAATGTCACTTTCTAGTGATCCTTATGAATATGTGGTTACCACATTTATTAGACGCATATCAACCCTTTAGAGACAATTAGGCTAATCACATACGTAAGATAATTGCATCATCCACAAGAGAATATGTCTCTTCATAAAAATCTATTTATATCCCACAAGTTTCATAGCTTCAGGCGTGATGCAATAGATCCAAACACTTTACGCTTATTAAGCAAATTTAATTCAACCTATATAGCATCTTTTGGCCAATTATTTCTACGTCGATACTTTTCGACAGAATTTGGTTTAAGATCCTCGCTTTCTTTCATTATATCAAGCACTATTTCAAATGTAAGTACATTGTCAACAATAATCTTATCAAGGCTCCATTATTTACATGTACTGACATAATTTATTGAGATCTCAATATTTTCAGTATTTCAGATACCTGGACCACTTAAAAGGTCTTTATGTTAGTTATTGGTCCTCACAATATTACCACTTTAGGAGCATCAATCTCTTCAATAGTGCTAGCTCATGTAACTTTCCTTTTTCTCTTCCGCAGATTTTTATCTTTTGGAACCGATTAGTCTACCGCGCTGTAGGCGTGCCTTAGACTCAATTGCTGCTATAGTATTAAAAATTTTCTCGTCAGGGATGCATTCCACAAAGTTTCATTTTGTTTTTCCAGCCCTTTCTTTTCTCCCTCTTATGCTGAGAATACTATTTTATATTTTTCTCGTCAGGGATGCATTCCACAAAGTTTCATTTTGTTTTTCCAGCCCTTTCTTTTCTCCCTCTTATGCTGAGAATACTATTTTATATTCAAATCAACAATCCTTATTGTTAAAATACAATCCGTTAGGGATTCAAGAAATTTAATTATGCAAATGATTTTAAAACCTAACGTAAATTTTCAGCTTTCTTTGAGAATCTATCTTAGTGCACTGTGGTGGAGCAATTAGGTCATTTACTGTGCAAGTAAAAACCATTAGATGAGACATATTTTATTTTTGACCAAATGTCAATTGTAATGGGAAGTACTTATTATAAACACCTGGTTTGATTTGAATTAATACAATAGTATGTAAAATTGCATGACCTATACAGAATTAGGAAACTTTGTTCTCATTATTAATGATCTAGCAATTTGTTGAAGGCTCTTGATCAATGATTCAACCGAACTATTTTGTGAGAGCAACAAAGTGTTTAACAATAATCTTAATGAAAATAACAATTACTAAAGGCTTGAGATGTAAATTCACTAGCATTATCAAGTCTAACTTTCTTGATTGTATATAATAAAAAATTGTGCTTGTAATCTAATTAACTAAGTAAAATATCTCGCAAATGCCAATTACGAGTTGATAATAGACAAATATGAGACCTTCTATTAGATGCATATATCAATACCATAAAGTATCTAAATGGTCTGCATGATGGATGTATGAGTCACTATATCACCTTGAATATTCTCACTTTGAATATGTTTAAAAAATGTAGGTGATTCTGTCTCAATTTTAGTTGGTGAAAACCTTATGATCAATTTACCCAGAGAACAAGCTTCACATGGAATTTTACTAATTTGAAAGATCTTCTAGCCTTTCAATGAATGTCTATTTGGATTTACAATTATTCTTCGCATGATTATTGAACCGGGATGATCGAAATGATCGTGCCATAAAATCAACGTCTGAGGGTTTTTATTTTTTTAATTACCATATGTGATTCAGTCACATTTATATATTGCGTAATGCAATTCTAAAGAAAACATTTGTAGTTTTCTACTGTGGACTTTTTAATAGTAAGATACATATATTACATGCTACTTTCAATCATGCCTACAAGACCTTATATTTAAGGATAGTGTGCGTTGTACCACTATTTCGTATGTAAATATCCTCGACATTAATAAAACTAGAGAATCTGAGATTAATCTACAAAGAAGTTAACTTATGATTATAAGATCACAAATAAATATACAACTGAATTTAAAAAGAAATGTAAACATATGCTATAATAGTATTCATAATACGGTACTATTCACAAGTGCATTATTGTTCATACGTATAGTACTATTCTCAAGTACTATTCATCAATTCCTTCCATATCATGTTTTTACACAAAGAGATAGCAATACCATAACATTTTATAAATGCCGCTCAACTAGTGGGATGAGACTGGTGATTTTTAATCAACAATTCATTATTTTTCTCTGCCACAAGAAGAGCTAACATTAGCTTAAAAAATTTCTTATAACCGCACAAATGGTATTGTTGTTGTAAGGTAATGTAAGATGCATAGAAAGTGGAGTAAGTTTTCTCTAGCATTTCACCATTCATGATATTTACTCTACAAAATTTCATTTGCGAAACAATTCTAAACATGGCAGAGTTGTAGTCGTTGACTTTCTTAAAATCCTAGAAATGTAAATTGTTCCGCTCATCGCGAGTGGCGGGAAGTATATGACTTCTTTCTAGTGGTCGTATTTCTCCTTTATATTTTTTTAAAGGACAAGTGGATCTATAACCGTGGATATTCGCATTTCAAGCCTTCATCAAGATGTTTACGAAGGAAAATCATTGTTTTTGCCTTTTCTTGTGGTGACTTGTTAATATTTTCCTTAATGGTATCGATTAGACCCATTGACTCTAGATGTATTTTTACATCTATGATCCAAGACATATAGTTCTTTCCCATGATGTCGAGTGCAACGAACTCAAGTTTGGCAATATTCGACATGGTGATAATTATAATAAAACATTGATATAATAAGAATCACAATATTATTATTACAATAGAGAGTACAAATAAAATTACATGTTAATCATATTAGCAATAAATAAAAGGAGAAATATTACAAGTATGAGTATTGCAAGAAAAAACTGAAAATCGTGTGGAGAATGATCTCCAATAAAAAGAGTAAAAATATTAAAAGTGTGAAGAGAAGAAGAGAAGTGAATTGTATGGGTTAAGAAATCTACATTTTATAGAGTAAAAACTAGTCGTTTATAGCCGTTACATAGCTGTTAATAGTAGTGTAAAAATCTGTTATATTACCATTAGAAATGAAATAAAAATTACAATTGTATACCTCAAATGATGTAAAAAAATAAACATATGAGAATAGTAATATGCATGCAGAAAGTGCAATGAGAAATTACTACCTGCAGGCGGCATAATAGTCCATTTATGAGAATACAAACACGCCAAACTACTCAGTAAACCTTTCAAAGGGTGTACAACAACAAAATTATAAAAATTATAATACGTTGGTGGTATAGTCTTCCTTTGCATGAATATAAAATAATAGAGTACATTTATATACCTTTCACTTGAATTAATAATGGTAGAAACTTGTAGTAGGATTAGAGTTGGAACCTACTTTCTTTTTACTTTATGATAGATGCTTGTAATTAGATCAGAATTTTTTTAATTAATGAATGTAGACAATTGCAGTAGAAATTGAACGTTCATGCTGATAACGTGTTATGAAAACTAAAAAAATGCAAAATTAAGAAGAAAATTTTAGAGAGAGAAACTAGAGAGAGAGAATTTTATTAATCTTGTGAAGGTGTATCAAATGAAGAGCCTTAAAATTCTATTTATAGAAAAAAATTTGGCACTATTCACGGTTACCATTTACACAATGAAATTTTGATGTGAATAATAACTTTAACTGAATTACATAGTAATTTTAACTGAAGTGAAGAGCTACTATTCATAATAATTTAAACCTTCTTAGCTTAACCGGAAAATAGGCTAATCCTGATGCTAAGGAAACCAATACATTTATCCTTTCTTCTTTGCTACTTCCCCCCTCCCCCGGTTAAGGCCAAATCATCCTTCAATTATGCAACTTCCAAGCTTCAAATGGTACATAAACTGACAAAAATAAATAAATAAATCTGGTAGAGAAGCCAAGCCGTTTGGTATTAAAGAGATTCCTTTTCGCATGATGACTTTTAATGGTCGGCTACAAAAAAAGTAACACGGTCAATAACTCATGGCACATGTGGGGCAAAATTAAAAGTTGGAAAATATCAAAACAAGACAAAAAAAAAAAAAAAAAAAAAAAGGCCAAAACAGCTGCAAATTTCCCTTGGCTGAAATTTCCTGGAAAATAATAACATTCGTTGAAGAAACTCGACCATAGAATGGAACAGGAATACACCTAACCCCTGGTAATTTGTTGGGTCACTTTCAAAAAGAAAGGTTAAAAACACATGGGAATAACTTTTTTTTGTTTTTGTTTTGGAGTTACATAAGGATCCAATTTACCAACACATGAATTTTGCTTAATCTAATGCAAATTTGCTATTATCCATATTATAGACGTGTGTTTAATATTTGCTATTGATGAGTTTGCTTCTTCTACATATCTACTTAGGTTATGCAAAATGATTAGGGGCATGAAATGAGGCTATTGGCTTGGTTTATAATCTTGTCAATTTCCTTAATTATCTGGTGTCAAAATTCAAAATGGTACATATCTTTTCAATAATAATAATAAATAATAACGTCTACAAAACAAAATTTGATTAAGTTGTTGAAGGCTTTACGAGTGAAAAGAAAACAAGTTGATAAATTTTGACTTTGAACAAATTTTTAGTCAAGGGGGTAATGTGAGATTTCATTAATGGACTAACAACAACATAGAAAGGCCTTGGCAATAAATAAATTTTAAGGCCAGTTTGGTATTGCTTTGTTGTTGAAATTTTCTGATGTTGTTGTACTGTTAGTACCATTAGTTGTTATGACAAAAAACATGTAAGTGTTTAGTAAATTTTTTTTCAAAGTTACTGTGAATATCAGAAGTAGAAATTAATTAACAAAATTGTTATAAAGATGTATAATGACTAAAATAGATATATTTTAACACACATACTTATAATTAGTTTTATTTCTATTTTTATAGTCAATATTCATAATATTTATACACCAAAATATTAAAAAAATTAATTTTCATTTTATTAATTAAAATATCTCTAAAAAAATAAATTAATTTTATTCAAGAAGATAATTTATATATCTATAAAGAAATTAAATAACGTAAAGAACTGAAAGTAAATTATTTTTTAAATTTGTAATATTATAATAAAAATATATTATTAAAATTTAATATAAAATATTTATTAAAAATTCTTAAAAATTAAGATTTATTATTAAAGTCATTTTAATGAATTCAGACAATAACAGTAGAAGATGTTGTGAAAAAGGGTTTCTAACTTACTTTTTAAATTCTGTTGTGGGATAATAATATTAAAAAGTTGTTAGATAAAAATATAATTTATGATGTGCTTAATTTCTTTAAAAAAATTAAATTTTTTTTAAAAAATAATAACCTTAACTAAATTCTGATCCACCCATTCGGGATCTTTCCTCGAAAACATAAAAAAGATATTGTTTTTTTTTTTTCCTTAAAAACAACAACCAAGAACGAAATTAACATAAATAACATTATAGTACAAGGTATTTCTTATCCACAAAATACGAATCTCCCTATTCAAGAGGAGAGAGAGGAGTCTATTGTGGCGGGCAATAATCAAAAGGATCAAAATGAGAAAAATACCAAAAACTAGTTGGGCAACAATCTGATTAGCCGTCCTGGATATGAGTCAGCACACATGACACCTGCTCCTTAAAAGTCGCCACGTGTCAGCCCAATCCAAAACTCCATAATTGAAGCTCTGAAACAGATTACAGAAACCGAGGACGGTGGTGGTGATTGCAGGACTGACGTGGCTTCCAAACTTTCCACGTAAACTAGACATCTCTCTATATATATACATATACACACACACACACACACATATATATATATATATATACACAACACACACTGCCATACCACATGCATATGCATTTTTACAACATGGAATGTGGCGTTGTTTTTCATCCATCTATATATGTAGCTAGTAGAAAAAAGGGTACTATTGTCATGTAAATTTCTACACAAACACACACTAGTCACTGAACAAATTTATTTCTTTATCCCATTTATGTCGCTGACCTCTCTCTCCTCTCTACGACTCTACCCATCTCTTCATTTACAAAGCAAAGTGACAAATCCACATTCTCTCTCTCTCTCTCTCTTCCTAAGTACCACTTCTCCATTATTATTTATTTTGTTTTATAAGGAAGCGCGGAAACCGCTAGTTTCTTTGGTCGATTTTTCCACCAAATCTCCAGATGGGTCGGTCACCATGCTGCGACAAGGTGGGCTTGAAGAAAGGACCTTGGACTCCTGAAGAAGACCAGAAACTCTTGGCTTATATTGAAGAACATGGCCATGGAAGCTGGCGTGCCTTACCAGCAAAAGCAGGTATATATATATATATATATATAATATGCATATATATATATATATATATATGTGTGTGTGTGTGTATAGTACTAGTATAATTATTTTAAGCTTCTGTAAATTAGTTTTGATCAGGTCATGAATAAGGAAGTACAGTCCTTTTTTTTTTTTTTGGAAAAACCCTTTTTTGTTTGTTGTTGTTAATGATCTTTTATATATTATATAGGGCTTCAGAGATGTGGAAAGAGCTGCAGACTAAGATGGACTAATTATTTGAGGCCTGATATCAAGAGGGGAAAGTTCAGTTTGCAAGAAGAACAAACCATTATTCAACTCCATGCTCTACTAGGGAACAGGTATATACACATATACATATATACATATATGTGAGCTGATCATTATCATATATAATCTACAACTACAAGTTTCTTGCATTATTGTTAGACACCATTATGTTTTTCCCTCTCAGAGAAAAAAGAATACCAAATGGCTTTCTTTATGTGGTCAACTTTAATTTTCTGAATCAGTCCTTATAAGCTTTCATTAATTTTTGTCCGGTCATGGGTGTTAATTAGTAGTCTCTTCCTCAACAATTGCGTTTAATGTTGAAATAGATCAATTATTGACTAATTAATGTTGACATGATGCTAACCCAATACTCTTTTTTTTTAAGTTCCTTTTTTTTTTTACTTGTTAGATTTATTATTCATATTTCTTTTTCTGGTCCTGTATAGTCGTTTATTTATATGTTTTTGACTCTTGAGTTTATTTTCGGAGGAAAAAAAAAAAAAAAAGAAAAGGCAAAGAATCACCCTTAGCATTATATGTACACCTCTCTTTTGCGTGATATGCTTTAAATGTGATGGCCTTTCTGATTTAACCTCAACCAGCCAGTCTCTGACCTAAATTAAAAGTATTCAGTACTCATGGCAAATAATTTCATTCATGATCTGCTGACTCAGATTTTGAAATGTGATTTTCCTCCATTTCCCAGGATTTACTGCTTCTGACACACCAAAATTCATCATCATAAATAAACACCTATCCTTAAATGCCAGAGATATCAGTTGTATATTTCATATATAGCTAGTTTTTTTTTTGAAGTTCATATATAGTTAGTTTCTTTCTCATACATATGCTCTCATCTCCCAATTAATGGGTTTTTCCTCTTCCTTTTCTTTTCTGTTCTTTTTTCTTTTTGGGTATTGATCAAAACCACATTAACTTAACTTATAAAAAAAAAAGTGTACTACTCTTTTTTAAAATTTCCGTCCAGAAACTCTACATTTTATAATAGAAATATAAGTGAATTTAGCGCTAAATTACACCTGCTATCACAATTGGTACTATTTTTTAGGATTTTATACCCATAATATATGTTGTACTCCTAATTATTGATTTGATATTTTGTTTTTTGGTTAGGTGGTCGGCTATAGCAACCCACTTGCCAAAGAGAACAGATAACGAGATCAAAAATTACTGGAACACCCACCTCAAGAAAAGGCTAGCCAAAATGGGAATAGACCCTGTGACCCACAAGCCCAAAAACGACCTCCTCTCAAACGACGGTGCTCAATCCAAAAACGCAGCCAATCTTAGCCACATGGCTCAGTGGGAGAGTGCTCGGCTCGAAGCCGAAGCCCGGCTCGTCAGAGAATCTAAGCTCCGAAACAACTCATGTTCCTCACACTACTCGGCTCCAAAGCCAGCCGAGCTGCTCACTACTGCTGCTGCTGCTGCTAATTCCAACATTATCATGCCTAATTGGAATAATAATGTCGTTTGGTCGAAGTCAACTGTCGTTCGCGGAGACCTTGAGTCTCCCACGTCAACACTTACCTTCTCGGCCGAAAAACGCAGTAACAATGCTGTCGTTCATGAGTTTGTTGGGTCTTCCTCTGCCTCCTCCGAGACCGGGATGATCAAAGAAGAAGGAGAGCAAGATTGGAAAGGATTTGGAAATAATAATAATAACTCTACTACTAGTTTGAACGACCAACATTATGATCAAGAAGGGTTGGAGAATTCGTTGTCGTTTACTTCAGGGCTTGGAGTTGGAGGGACGTGGACAAGTAGTACTACTAGTGCTAATAATGCTCATGATGTTGGCATTGACGTTAATATTATTGCTGAGGATCAGGGGTTCACTAGTCTTTTGCTTAACAATTCCGACGACCGGAGTTTGTCCGATGGCGGCGGCTGCGACTCCGACAACGGTACCCGTGGGAGTGGAAGTGGGAGTGATCAGCACTATCATGATAATGAGAATTATTGGAATAGCATTCTCAATTTGGTGAACTCTTCACCTTCTGATTCTCCAATGTTCTAAGATTAATTCCCGGCCACACACAAGGTTGACTTTGAAACCTCTAGTCAAACCCCGGTTAAGCACTCTCGGTCTTATTTTTATTTTTATTTTTTTTAATGTTGTGAATTATAAGTTAGGTTAATACCACATAGAAATATTATTTGCCAAAATTGTTACTAGTTCTTCCACGGTATTCAGATATATGTGACATGTAATAAAATGGTTCACATGCTTTGGTATAGTTGTGAAAGCAACTGCTATTGCAGTTTTGGCACAAGTGATCTCTCTCTCTCTCTCTCTCTCTCTCTCTCTCTCTCTCTCTCTCTCTCTCTCTCTCTCTCTCTCTCTCTCTCTCTCTCTCTCTCTCTCTCTCTCTCTCTCTCTCTCTCTCTCTCTCTCTCTCTCTCTCTCTCTCTCTCTCTCTCTCTCTCTCTCTCTCTCTCTCTCTCTCTCTCTCTCTCTCTCTCTCTCTCTCTCTCTCTCTCTCTCTCTCTCTCTCTCTCTCTCTCTCTCTCTCTCTCATATCAGCTCTAGCTGTTTGTTTCAGCTTGGTGATCAAGTAGTGCTCATTTTATCTGAGTGACTCTTCAGTTATATTATTCCTTGCATATCTTCGGATAATTCCCACATGAAGAGGATATGGGGCTATAATGAAGTGTTGGGATATACATGGATTCTTTTGAAGAAAACTGATTCTATATTTCTAATGTTCAGAGTGTGTGAACAAAAGAACTTTATCCAAAATAGTATATCTCCCTGTATATATATATATATATATATATATTTAAAAAAAAGGAAACGTGCATGTGCACGTTTCCCCAACAAAAATAAAAAAGGGAGTGGGAGGAAACGTGTTGTTGCATGTTTCCTCTCCTGAGAAAATGGAGTAAATGTGCGGTTGCACATTTACTCAAAAAGGGAATGAATGATGTTCATAAGAGATGTAACGAAAAAAAAAAAAGTTTTTTTTTTTTCCGAGAGAGTGAACAAATAGAAAGAAAAAAAAAAGGAACGGGAGAACAAAAGAAAACCAAAGAAAATTTCTTGAGTGCCATCATATACTTTTGAGAAAAGTGAGTGATAACTATAGGTGGCTTCCCTATTCATCCATCTCATGTGTTGAGAAACCCATTAGAATGCCCACACGTTCGAGTTCACGTTAATCCGGAGATACATTGAGAAAGAACCGAGGTGTTCTTAGAATTTAAGAGCTCAAGACGGTGTTAGAGGAGTTCAAGATTTTCGTCCTAATCGAACGACGGTCAAATCCTCATTCCTTTCTTTAATATCTTTGTAGTTAAATTAACATGAAATAATGATCGCATTAAATTTTGATTTATGTGATT
>NW_010364459.1:118919-140993 GCF_000414095.1 Morus notabilis | reverse complement strand
TATATATATATATATACAATGGCTTATTAAGGAGTGTTGGTCCAATCGGGTCCACTAATTTCTTGTGAGATTTTATACTGAACAATAATAGTAAAGTATTATCGAGCTTTCTACGCTACCGTATACTCATCGTTAGTGTATGTTTTTATATGTTAAATCAAATCAAAACAAAAAATGTATAAAATTAACAAAACATTTTATAAAAAATCCTACTTGTTGAGGGATTTGTTCTAATCCTTGCTATCTTAAATGTAACCCCATAATTTTATTGGTATGATATGACAACGGTAGTTTTTATCTACGAATAGAAACAAGGTGAGATCCGTGATCTTTTATTTCTTGCAACTTAAAACAACTTAGATGTGATTTCCGCATAATTTCTTTAGGGGTGTGTCTATTATCACACTTGATTTTACTTCACACGTTTGTTCTTAAATCATCCATCGCTCTGCTTGTTACACATCTTTTAAAATTTTAAAAAATCTCTATAATTAAATTTTATTATTTTCCCTTTTTCACCCACCCACCAATCAAACTTATGCTTTTTTCTTTTTTTTTTAACAACAATTTTCCTTTCAATCATTGCCCTTTTTTTCTTTCTATCTTTCTTTCTTTCTTTACACAACATATAACCATTTTGCCAAATTGCCGATTATACAAAAAAGGTGACAAAAAAAGAGTTAATAAAGTAGAAATTAGAAGAAGAATCCGAACATATGTTACATAATGTTCTACATTATATAATTGATAATATATAGAACTAAGTTTCCAACGCCACTAAAAAATCTCGAAAAATAGTTTAACCCCGACAACTATAAGCAAAAGATATGCAGAGGTTCATTACAATAAAAGCAAAACAAAAAGGAAGACAGGTTAAATAATACTCTAAATAGTAAGAGATTTATATGCAATCAATTATACATATAAAGAAAGGAGTAAAAGAAACGTTTGTATACAATTAGTAATAAACGAAAGGAAGCAAAACAAAGTAACGATCATGAATCAGAAAACTCTCTCTCTTCAACCAAAAAAAAAAAAAAACTCTTTTCCGCTTCAAAACATTTTTAGAAGGTAATATATATATATATATATTAAAGTGGAGTGTGTAATTAGTACTTTGTAAAAATATTATTGTCTTAAAACGTAATTCTATTAATAAGTAATTTAGTAATGAAAATTTTATTAAAAAGACGTGTGTAAAAAGTAAAATAGAGGATGTTTATTATTATTTCTCTAGTCAGATTTTAACAAATAATATATGTTTTGTCCGTATTTGAATTTTAAAGTAATTTCAAGACTTAAAAAGTGTTGATATTCCCCTTAAGAAAAGTGTTGATATTGACTAGAGATGAGATGTAAAGAGTCTATTTGTGTCGAGTGTGGGGAATACAATTACTAGACAACTTGAAAATAATTGATTTCTCAAAGTCTGCGATAATCATGAAAAAAAAGGCCGCGTCACATTTGAAAGAAGGGAAAACATGGGAGATGACATATTTTCATGTGACAATAAAAATTTATAGTAGATTTTTTATGGATATGAAAAATAATGGCAGATTTAAACATCATAAATTCTAAAATTTCAAAAATGCCCTTTTCTCATTCTATTCGACATTCTTTCTCCTCCTCATATCTGACCTCCTGCGCCATCGATCTTTGCTTGTGCTCTAACCGTCTATCTCTGACGAGAAAGAGTTGCATACTATTAGCGAAGAGAGAGAAGAGAGAGAGAGCATGAGCAAGCTGAGTGAGAGAGAGAAGCGAGCGGGCAGAGAGAGAGCTGAGGAAAGAGAATCGAGAAAGAGAGGGAAGAGAAAACGTATCGAGGGTGAGAGTGTCTATTGAAGAGAGAGGGGAGGGAGGGAGAAAAAGGGTGACTACTGTTGAGGGAGAGATAGGAGAGACAAGTATTAGGGGTTTTAAATTTTTGGGGGAATTTTTAAGCTCGATATGGTAGCTATAAGGGATTTCAGTACACATGGCCTTTTTTGAAGGATGTTTTTCATAAATGATTAAAGTTTTACAAAATTACAAAAATTGTCGTTTTCATTAATTTAGTGGTCAATTATTAATTGACTCAGCAGTTAATCACTGATTGAATCAAGTTTATCAAAATCAATTAGGAATTAAGCAATTTTAATAAACAAATTATATATTTATTAATAATAAACTATTAATTAATTAATAATGAATCGCTCCATCATGATTAACTTAAAAAGAGTGATAAAAAAGGCTACTCAAGAAAATGTCCCCTAAAAAAACTATGCTATTTACTCTTTCAAGTTCAAAAAATCTACTATATGTTACATCCCTTGAAAGAATATTAATGCTTTCCTATTCGGATACCCATAAAATCGAGAAAAATATAATATAAGAACTTATAATATTTAAACAGAAAATTAAAAAAAGAAAATAGGTTTGGACTATTTCAGCCTACAAACTAAATGGATGCTATATTTTCCTCACAATAACTATTCGTCTTCTTTTTCTTCTTGTTGTTTTTTTTTTTTTTCTTTTTTTTTCTTTTTGGTGCTAATGTTGTAACCATTATCCTTAACTTTCATTTAATCATAGATTTAGATATGGTTTAACACTTTGGTCCCACACTCAAAAGTCTTAAATTTCATCCCTAATTTTTAATGCCACGTGCCTGCAGTTTAGTTTTGTGGCAAATTTTGGATAATGGAGATACGTTGTTAACTTTTTTTTCTATATGTGTTTACTTAACGAGAAATTCGGATAATGGAGATACGTTGTTAACTTTTTTTTCTATATGTGTTTACTTAACGAGAAATTCGGATAATGGAGATACGTTGTTAACTTTTTTTTCTATATGTGTTTACTTAATGAGAAATTCGGATAATGGAGATACGTTGTTAACTCTTTTTTCTATATGTGTTTACTTAATGAGAAATTTTCTCCTTCTAGATTTTTTTAATCATTAAATTTATATATTTTTTTAATTTTTATGTAATTTTATATAAATTTAACGGATACAAAATCTAACCTACTGATAAAAAAGTTTCTTTATTTAATATTTATTCTTCATTTAATACACACAACTTGTGTATTTGGTATTGTAATTTATTATAGGGTTATACACATACTTTTTTAGACAGTAGATGTATATACAATATTAGCCTCTTGCAGTTGCAGAGAATTTCTGAGTTCAATGTCTAAGGAGACGTTTGGTTCATAAATTAGAATCATGTAATTAAAATTATTTTTAATTTACGTGTATTTTTTGTGAGAGAAAACACTGTAGCGAATCATGAACTATGATTCAAATCATGGTTTGAATCCTCAAACCAAACATCTCATAAAACAATGAATCTTATATAAATAATAATAAAAACAACGAATCATATATAAATAATAATAAAAGCAATGAATCTTACTCTTATAATAATAGACATGTATTGATTATAGTTTTTAAATGGGACAAGTCCATTATTTTAAAATTCTGCCTTTTATTGCCTCATACCAAACACTACCAAGCACATGGGTCCGACCCAACAATTATCCAAAAACAAAATTTAAAAATTAAAGACTTCCCAAAAAAAAAAAAAACCCCCAAAAGAGAATCTAGTCAGAAACTAGGAATGGATAAAATTTAAGTGAGACAAACAACTGAAACAAGTGAAAATTTTATTAAAAAAAAACAAAAACAAAATCAAATTATGCGGCTAAACTTTGGTGCCTACAAAAATGCCACGTGGCGGATTCCGTTTGGCTTCTTTTTAAAAAAGTAAAAAATAAATAAAAAAGGCATAATCCAATGGTCCCAGAAAAAAGCGCGTCTCAGGTTCTCAAAATTGAAAGAAAAAAAAAAGAGAAAAAAAGAAAATTATTGTTTAATCATAATTTACTTCATCTGTATGTATCAGTATAAATAGCCAGAGAGAGTCCTAATTTTCCTAAGCTTCACAAAATCTCTCATTTCTCTGCGTATCTGTACCTCCAGAAAGGGAAAAAGGTTCCAATTTTTTTCGTGAAAATTTTTTCCAGAAAACAAATCCAAACAATTTGTTTCTATTTTTATCTCAGAAATTCGTTTGTTTTCTGGAAAAATTTTAGCTTGAATTTCTGATCTATTGTTTGTGAAAAGGTCGAATTTTTTCTCTTCATTTCTGTAAAAAAAAAAAAAAAAAAAAATCGTCGAAAATGGAGGTCTCTGTGATTGGGAGCTCGCAGGCGAAGGTTGGACGGACAGAGTTGGCGTACAGGGAGCTAGGGTTGTGTAGTTCGAAAGCTCATGGCGTTATGGCGCTGAATTCGAGGGCCAATTTGCGCTTGGCCTCGCTCAGCACGAGGTGGAAGAACGCTGGGCTTCGATTTTCTCCGATGACCGTACGATCACAACATGTACGACCTAAGGAAGTCTCCGGCATCGCGGGAAGATCCAAATCGGTGAGTCTTGTTGTTTGGTTCCTGAGAAATTGGAGGATGATAAAACAGAAAGCGAAGTTTCTTTTTTTTTAAAAAAACCATTTTTAGATCTTTAGTTTATCACTACCTTTTGTCAAAATTATTTTATGAATTTTGTATTCTGTTGGAATTAAACAGGGAAAAATTGTAAATTCGAAGCAAGAAACGTACATACCACAGATTGAATTATTGAAGGTGGAGCTTTGGATTTGGATTTATTTTTATTTTCATTTTCAGTTTCATTTTCTCTTTTTAATAATTATTAGTGTTGGATCTTTTTCCACTTACATTTACGGTGTGTTTGATAGGTGGAAAAGAGAGGAAACAAAATAAGAGAAAGATTTTGCAAGAAAAATAGAATTTTAAATTGTTTGACAGAGAAAAAAATGATGAAGGAAAGAAAATAAAAATTGATAGGATTTACTAATTTTTAATCTTTCTAATTTTAAGAAGAAAAGATGAGAGAAAAAATTTTTAAAAAAATGATATGTAAAATAATAATTTTAATTTTTACTGTTTATTATATTTTTATTTATATTAAAATATTATTATAAAATGTTTTAAATTGATATTTTTTTTTACCAAACAATATGAGAAAAAATTATTTTATTTTTTTCACCTAAGTATTTTATTTTTTTTCCAAACTTAGCATTAGTTTCATAAAGAGCTAACTCTTACCGAAAGAAGAAAATCACTAAATACATACATATACACACACATATATAAACATATTGTTGTTGGCTGCTTTGCATGTGTTTCTATTTGTTGCGTATCTAGGAGAGTGGGGTTGGCTGCTTTGCATGACTGTTAATTGGTAACTAAGTGTAAAGGTAAAGCTAAGAATTTTTAGGTTGGGAGTTTTAGGAGAGATTGTTGTCTGCAGATCATTTTATCTGACCTCAGTGGTGTGAATTGTGATGGCTGTTCAAGGGTCTGCAGAACGTGTTTTTCTAATTGCCAGATGAGACTTGGCCCTATATAATCTTGGTGCTTATCGGTGTTAAAAAGGGCAAGTCTTAATTTTCAGTTTGGTGGCCAAGTTTTTAGGTTTCGTAGCGTTAAAACATCCAGATGATCATTGGATCACCTATGGCAGATTTTGCAAAACATTCAGAAGAGAAATGCTTCGGTTTACCATGGAAACTTGAAACTGAAATGTTAACATTCTTCAAAAGTAACTGTTTTGTATGCCTTTTATTAGTATTATAATAATGCTTGAAGAGGTTTGTAATTTGCTAACCTTTTTTTTTGTGCACTTTGCAGTCTGATGGTGTGAGGTTATTTGTTGGATTGCCCTTGGATGTAGTTTCAGACTGCAATACAATAAACCATGCAAGAGCAATAGCTGCTGGACTAAAGGCACTGAAACTATTAGGCGTGGAAGGCATTGAACTCCCAGTTTGGTGGGGAATAGTTGAGAAAGAAGAGATTGGAAAATACGAGTGGTCGGGTTACCGAGCTGTTGCAGAGATGGTTGAGAATGCAGGACTCAAGCTTCATGTATCACTTTGCTTCCATGGGTCGAAAAAACAAAAAATCCCGCTCCCTAAGTGGGTGTACCGGATTGGTGAATCCGAGCCTAGTATCTTCTTTACTGATCGATCAGGGCAGCGTTACAAAGAGTGCTTGTCATTGGCTGTGGACGATCTTCCTGTTCTTGATGGAAAAACTCCAGTTCAAGTTTACCACGACTTTTGTCAGAGCTTTAAGTCTGCATTCATGTCTTGCTTGGGTTCCACAATAGATGTAAGAATTTGAATATTGAGATTCTGACAGAATCCCCTTTGTTTCGTATGTGTACTGACACTCTCTATGGCTCCTGTTTGGCTAATTTCAGGGCGTTTCCATGGGCTTAGGCCCTGATGGCGAGCTCCGATATCCTTCTCACCACCGGGCATCAAAGGGCAGTATTGGAGTTGGAGAATTCCAGTGTTATGACAAAAACATGCTTAGCATTTTGAAGCAGCACGCTGAAGCATCAGGAAATCCCCTCTGGGGACTCGGCGGTCCCCATGATGCTCCCAGCTATGACCAGTCCCCACACGAGAACAATTTCTTCAAGGACCATGGGGGATCGTGGGAATCTCCATATGGCGATTTGTTCCTTTCGTGGTACTCTAACCAACTCGTAGATCATGGCAATCGTCTACTTTCCATGGCTTCCTCGGTTTTTGAGGACACTGGAGTGGCGATTCATGGTAAACTACCGCTTATGCATTCATGGTACGGAACTAGGTCTCACCCTTCTGAGATGACTTCAGGGTTCTACAATACCTGCTCTAGAGATGGTTACGAAGCTGTGGCACAGATGTTTGGAAGCAATTCATGCAAGATAATATTGCCTGGAATGAACCTATCGGACGCACACCAGCCCCGTGATTCTCTTTCAAGTCCCGAGTTGTTGCTTAAACAAATTAGGACGGCTTGCAGAAAGCATGGGGTTGAGGTTTCCGGACAGAACTCTTCAGTTAAAAATGCTCCTGATGGCTTTGAACAGATCAAGAAGAATTTGTTCGGTGAGAACGTGATCAACTTGTTCACTTATCAGCGAATGGGTGAGGATTTCTTCTCGCCGAAGCATTTCTCGTCGTTCATGCAGTTCGTCCGAAGTCTTAATCAACCGCAATTACATTCAGATGATCTGCTTAGTGAGGAGGAAGCTGTGGAGACTGTACCCGTGACTTCAGAATCAGGCATCAACATGCAAGCCGCTTAGTAAGACTTAGAAATATGTTCATGTAAATACCGAACGTATATTCTATCATTGTTAGTGAAGAAGAGCTTTCATTAGACAAAACATAACGAGCAAGGAATTGCCAACCAGTCGAGTATTTTCTAGTATTTTACTCAGAAATATATGTATGTGTATGTGTGTGTGTGTGTGTGTGTGTGTGTGTGTGTGAACACTTGATCCTGTCCAGTTTTTATAAGGAGTCAGAAGTTTTATATATACTTTCTTCTTAGCATGGACTCTATTGACTATATCACGCTAATGTATATGAGTCTATATATATGGGTGTGATTTTATTGGTTATTTCAATATTTATTTATTAATAGGTATCATTATTTTAACCGTAAGATATTAGTCTAATGGTTGTAATAAATTATATAATTGATAAAATTTATAACAATTAATGAAATTGGTTCATCAGAATTTTATATTTATTTGATGATAACTAATCAAAACTCAGTTTATGTATGTATGTATGTGATGGTTAACCACTCTTAGTGGTTTCTTCAATTGGATGAAAAAATTTACAAATTCTTGTTGACACTGGGCACTAATAATCAAAGAAAATGATCATAGACCTTAACTTGTATCATTCCAAAATTTCCGCCCACTTTGAAAAAACTAGAGAATTCAGTACGACTTGCCATGTGGTTCTTGAACCAAATATGATCTTTCTTTCAAAGTTTGGTCCAGCATGTTTGACTAAAAACCCGTGTATCGTGGCGAAGAAAGATCACAACAGAAGAAAGAAATCTCATTGCGTAGACAAGAAAGGATAATCGTCTTGATTCAAAGGCTCCTACCTTAATTGTCAAGCAAGTAAACTACCCTTTTTGTTTGCCTTTACGAGTTTGAGTGAAATTGTTGTTGAATTGAAAAGTTTATCAGCTATTGCATTGTAAAAATATGTGTACCTATCTACAGATGTTAAGGTCCTGAGCTCTTTCATAATTACCATTGATGAAGCTTTACTAGGTCAAACCACTTAACAAGTCCAGACTCGTCATTGGTGAATGTCGCAGCTCTGTAATCACGTGACAAAGTTTACATTCCTATGATCTCGTTTAATTTGCGGATTCGAATTTTTAATTTGAGTTGAGATGTTATTTTTTGTGAGCTTTTTACTGTAGTAGAAAAGTTAGATGTGAATTTTTGTGAGAGTTTTAACTGTAATAAAACTAAAATTGAAAACTCGAATCGGTGAAATGAACGAAACCATTTAAAAAAAAGAATTAAAAAAAAAAAAAGAGAAGATAAGCCACATAATAGCCACGCAAATCACAGGAGAAGCCATATTGCATAATATAAATTATATATGGTTATTATGTACATCAAAGAAAACAAAAAACTTTACACCAGATGATGGATGATTTAAGTAGCCCCAAAGTTCTCAATTTCCTTACAAATTTCATGTCACTCTTCTCGTATAGACCATGTGAAGTCCAATTCCCACCAAAGTAAAAACCAAAAACAAGCTAGCAGTCTCTTTTGTTGCATGGCATCTGATGACCACCAAATCTTGCTGATCCTGCAAAAAAGAGGAAAATGGGGTTAACACGAATTACGCGATGAAACCGCTATCACATATCAACAAAATTCAATCTGAAAATCACAGAACTTGTATCTGTTCTTACCCGTATCATTCATTCACAAGCAATCTTGGTGTCAAAGCTGCTAAGGCAGATTGCAAAAGCTTGAAATGCCGATATTGGGTACCGGAAATCCATGGTGAATAAATCTTTCCCAACTTTTCCAAATTGGAGGATGATCTTCTCATGTTCCGGCCCAGCAGGTCCATTCTCTGGAGAAGCCACCAACTGAAAATTTTTCACGGAAGCAACTGTCACTCGTCCATGAAAGTTCAAGCACCAACACTGGAGTTGCTCGTGCCACCTAGGAGACTTGTTTCTTAGCACCAGCACTCTGTCTTTTTGAATGGCCAATGGCCCTGACACGAAATTTTCCATGCGGGTTGATTTCGAGCGGGGAAATGAGAGTGAGGAAAAGGAATCAGGATTGCCGATAGAAAACTCTGTTTGCTTGGGTGCTGCTCCACCAGGTTCAATTGCTGAGGCTGGAATGGCATCCATGATACACTGCATTCTCCTTGGTCCCCTGTTCATAAATTCTTAAGTTGTTAGCTGTTCTTCTCAAATGAGACTGGACAGTTAACATATTGTTAAAAACAATTAAGACAGCGTTGAAATGAGGAGGAAAGACAATTTGCAGAATTCATTAACAAAGATCAACTCTTACCTAGAACCCAACACATTTAACTCGTATGAAATGTGAGCCACTGGGTAATTGCCTGCGGGGACGCGAGGTGAAACTTGTTTCAGATTTACCAACCTAGTTGAGCGACTTTTTGCAATCTTAGCTCCCGCATGAGGCGGTTGTCCGTCAAAGATTGTGAACTTAGTCCCCAGGAAATTTGACCTAGACAAAGAAAAAGAATTAGTACATGGATTTATAGAAAGGAAAGCATCAAAATCTTATGCACCCTCTTAGAGCAAACCTTAGTTTCCCAATATACGTGCTGCTTCCCTTTGACATGTCATCGGCATGCAGAGAGATGACATAATCTGTGCAGGTGGCACGTCTACATTTGCGTGCAGCAAGAAGGAACTTTCCATCATCAGTTAGTGCTACGAAAAAGATCAGGCAAAGAAAATGTTAAGATATTTATGGCTCAACTAATACAAAACTCCCATTTTCAGGTAGCAATGCTCACCATTAGTCAAACCGAGGAAAAGGAAATATGTCTGCGTGGAACGGTTCCTTTTGATAAAGCACTTGATAAGAAAATCCCTAGGGCCAGGCTGCAAACAACAACAAAAAGATATGAGTGATTTAAGAAACAAAGAAAAGAAGATGCCAAAAACAAACACTAGTTCACAAATGCCAAGCTCAAAAGTACCCGACCAGAAATGCTTGATACAGACACAACGCACAACAAGGTTTAAGTGAATCTCACATTATTGCCATCATAGGTGAGCAATTTCTCACACTATTTGGCGTCCGAGGACAACTAAACAACTATGCAATTTGCTGTCTAAGAGGAGCAAAAACTAATAAGAACAAATCTTCCACTTTTAAAAGTAAGAACTATTCTTCACAGGATCAAGCACTATTAAGTATTGACATTGAAAGTGCCCTACAGAACAAACTGCACTAACAAAATAAAAACAAAAACAAAAAGCAAAGGTAATTACTGAGTAATTTCCCACATAAACTCCCAAGGATTGGGAAAGTGCCAAAATTCATCCTGAGATCCCAAAGATTTTATTTACAAGTATGTCAAGCTTGCACTGATAGCCAGGTTATTTTATTAAATTCAATTTAAAAATTCATTCTACAACCATCTAAAGTAAGCAAGTTTCCACTAAATCATCGTTTGTCACTACTCACTAGTGCGCAAATATTCTGCAAATACTTTTTAGAATGAACAGAAATTGGAGACAGACTATAGGTGTATCAAAATAACCCGACATTTGAATATAATTAGCAGAGAGAGAGAGAGAGAAAGAGAAAGAGGAAAAGAATCTTTCTTCCTCAAGTTCCTTATTGAACAACAAATTTAAACAATATTAAGGGTGGAGATTCAAAATAAAAACTGGGCAAATTGTCTGGATATTTCATACACCAAAGCCTACACTTTTTCTCCTACAGATGTTAAATGGAAGAAAAAAATAAAAAAAAATAAAAAAAAACTAAAACTAAAACTAAAGAGAAAACTACATTACCAGCCTATTTTTTAAAAATAAATAAATATAAAATAAAATAAAAGGCTGTAGAAAATTAGACAGAAAAATGTATTTCAGTTAATAACCAGATTAATTAAATTGCACACAACCAAATCTTAATTTTCCACAAAGTACCCACCTTTTTTTTTTTTTAAAAACTATGTTTTTCCCAAATCGAAATCTAATCCACCCCACACCAAATTATACGAATTGTATCCGCATCAAAAAAAAAAAGAGAAAAGGGACCTGCTTGACGGAGATTGGGAAGGTCAACCTTCCGGAGAGTTCGGGAACCTTGACGATCTCCTTGGTGATGAGTCTCCAGCTCCGGCAAACGCCGGCTTCCGCGGCGGCCAAGCGGCCTCCGACGCCTCGATTCTGAGGAGCACCTCCCTCAGAAGCTCCTGCGGCATGTTCGCCCAGCAGCTCTGGCTCAGCCCGTCCAACACCGACGCCGCCGCCGAGACCTCCTGAACCACCACCCTCTGCGACCGCGACGCCATCCTCATGTCCTGTATTATACTCCTTATCGACATTTTCCTACCAATCCTCTCTCTCTCTCTCTCTCTCTCTCTCTCTCTCTCTCTCTCTCTCTATATATATATATATATATATCTATATATCTGTGTGTGTATATATTTGTTCAATCTCAGTTCACACACAACATCCACATCTCTCTTTCTGTGTATATTACATCTGCAAAATGAGATTTTGAGTGAATTCAAGAAATGGTTTTGGGAAAGGAAATTAATGAATGTTTTGATTTTGGTTTGGTTTGGATTTTTATTTGTTTTTGAAGATGAGATTGAGAGCGAGTTTTTACTTTGTGTCGTGGGTATTTGTTTTTCATTGAGAGAGAGAGAGAGAGAGAGAAGGGATTGGGTCCTTATTGGAGTGCGGTTGGTTTCCGGTTTTGTTCCTTTCTACTCTCTCTTCTCTTCTCTTTTTTTCTTTTTTCTTTTTTTCTAAATTTTGTTTTTTATTTCTTTTTTCTTTTTCTTTTTTTCCCCCTCTTCTAACACGCCTGTGTAATAATACAGCAAAATAATTATGCCGGATGGAAGTATTATTAAAGGGGAACTACAAAATTATTGTTTCGTACATAAAAATAAGTGACTTCTATCATACCATTACCATGCAGGTTTTTGAACGTTTTGATTATATATAATTCACCTCAGATGCAGATCATACTAGTAAGACAAATATTTTACTATACTGGATAATTCTTATAAAAAAATTAAATTTTAAAAATTAAAATTATAAATTATAATTCTAAACTTAAAGTTCTATTAAAAAGTAACTTATAGTTCACCTTCAATTATAAAATTTTATTTCACCCCGGTAAGTTTGGTAGTTTTTCATCTTTAAAACTATTTATTTATTTATTTAATTTTGTTTTAAAAAGAAATAGCCCATAACCTTTTTGGAAGAGTCATACAGGATATTTAATGAAAATCTTGAAAAATCCTTGAAGCTTCGTCAAACAATTAGTATTTCTTTATTTATTTCTATTTATTCGGGGCTCAACTAGAAATTAAAGGAAGAGTAGGTGATTGGGAAATAGGGCCCACCTCTCAACTATGAATTTATATCTATTGCAACGTATTTTTCTATTAGAATGTGACTTAATATTTAATAATAATTTATTATATAGTTGGGTCTCACTTGAACCGAAAAGCTCCCCTTGCATCTGAAAGTCTCAATCGATGGGCGGAGGTAACATATAACGCCATTTATACATAAATGTTCCGTTTATTTTGCTGATTCGAGTTTAAAATTTAAGTTTTTTACAGTAAAAAACTCTCACATACAATCACATCTAACTTTTTAGCTACAGTAAAAAGCTCTCACATAAAGTCACATCTCAACTCGAATCAACGAAGTGAACGGGGCCAAAGTTGTACATGAGTTTGGTTGGTACGGAATATTATTTTTTTTGTCATGTCTTAAAAGGTGCGGATTGTACGTATTTGACTTTAATGATGTTAAAAAAAATTTACAATCTAATAATGCTTGGGTTGGGTTGGGGCGGGACGGAGTGGATTAGGTGGTCGGGCTCGAATGAAAGTTTAATCTAGAAGTGGAGAGAACCGAGAGGAGAGGCGAAGAGGCGGAGAGAGCCGAGAGGAGAGGCAGAAAGAAGCCACTGACGCTAGAGAGCTTAAGGATCTATGTCGATTGGTCGAGGAAGGACTGAAGACAGTATGTGTCTGCGTGTGGAGAGGAGAGTTGCTAGACGAGAGAGAGTAGAGCCTAGGGTTAGAACTTAGAATTTAGAGGACATGGCCCATGCATGTTTGTGCGGGTTGGGTTAGGATATGCAGGTTATTATATGCCCAACCCACAAATTGCCATAAACACTTCGGACCAAACATTTAGTGGGCAGAAAAATAAAAAATAATGCTACAAGTTACCTTTTTTTAGTTGAATTGGAATGAGGTGAGTTGAGTTTATGGGTTGTTCGGGTTTATGTACGGTCCTATTTATACATCCCTCAAAACAACAGCTTCCAAAGCAGGAAAAGTTTCACAGAAAATGCATCAGATAGAATATTTGATACTATGTTTAAAATAAATAGCATTTTTTTTAAATAGCGATAAATTATAACATGTTTCTAATTTTCAATTTAAAATTAAATGTTCTTTCCCAAATTTATTTTTCTTTCTTTTACGGTTTTATTTATCTTTTCTTCCTATCACCCTTCCCCTTAGCCGCCTCTCCCATTTCTCTCTAATCACCCCCTCTCTCTCGTCGTAACATTTGCTCCGGACGGCGATGCCAAGTTCGGGTCTCGCTCTCCTCCCTCATCTCTCTCGCCAGCAACCTCTGCTCTGATTTGGTGAAGACGATGACGGCGATCGAACAGGTCGCGTTGCGAATCACTCCGAGCAGATTGCCACATTTGGCATCCACTCCAAGTGGTGACAACGAAGACGTGATGACAATATGGACTTGCGAACCACGTCTGACTAGATCGTGACATTTGACAGTGACGACGTGATGGTGAGATCGGGTTTTCTCCAGTGATGGCAACGATTTTTGTGGTTCTGTGACGGCGAGACGAGCTCGACGAAGTCGCAGATGGCCAGATTCGGCGCCGGCCAGCAGTTCGAGCAAGTTTTACTCCCTCGTTTGCTTCTCCGTTTTCTAATATAGGAAATAGTGTATTTACCAGTAAATGTTTCACTAAATAAGTTTGAATATGACAAATACTGTATTTACCAGTAAATATTTTATTGAATAAAAATTTATATCTGATAAATATTGTAATATTTTTAAATACTTTAGTTACTAGATACTATATTTACATGTAATTACTTTAGTAGTTACAATTTAAAATCTGTTATATTTATTAGTAAATATAGTATTTACAGGTAAATATAGTGTTTAATGACTGCTGAAGTCAGTGGCATGATCTTTGAATAAATATGATATTTATTAATAAATACGGTATTTACCGATAAATACAATATTAAATGGTCGTCAGAGTCAGTGGTTGAATTTTCAAATAAATATGATATTTACTAGTAAATACAATATTTACTCGTAAATACGATATTTATTGGTAAATACGGTATTTATTAGTAAATATAGTATTAAACGAGCGTTGAAATTGGTGTATGAATTTTTAGATAAATATGATATTTAATATTTACTAGTAAATATAATATTTATTGGTAAATACAGTGTTAAACGGCCACCGAAGTCGGTGGCTGGATTTTTGAATAAATCTGATATTTACACTTAAATACGGTATTTATTGGTGATTACGCCCAAACGTGTACAAAAATAAGCGGTCAATTATAGCACAATTAGGACGGTCGATCCCACGAAGAGGCGATAAATTGAACAAGAAACGATTAGCAAATAAAAAGCGTTAGGAAAGAAAGCAATCAAACAAAGAAGAAATGAGTGTTTTTGATGATTTTTTTGAACAATTTAAAATGGAGAAAATTCAATAATTAAAAAGTGGTAAGGCATTAAGAATCCTCCATATGCTTCGTTCACCTATTTAGATTTTGATTCATAAATTGACTCAATTGAAAGTTTCACATCCTAAACAATCAATTGGAAGATAAATATTTGAAGAACTTGTGAATTAAAATGTATTCGACTAACTAAGATTCATACGTTTAGAACTAGGAAAAATTATCTTATGATAAATCTAAAAGTGACAATATACCGTTGGTAATATTGCAGTAAAAGACTACTCATAAAACAATACCTACCAATATATAATATCATGCAACAATCACATAAAAAGAGCTTGACTAGATTTATATAAAAGTTGACAATAAAATATATTGATAAGAGGAAGAAATATGATAAGAGAAAATTATTTACTCAAATGTATAAAACTTACAAACCATTGGAGAATCAAAATCTAAACAAGTTCACTATAAATATGGGATCATCTCTAGCCTCACCCAAGTACTCTAGCTTAACTTGCACATAATTCTCACAAAATTTTAAAGAGAAAATATGAGAATAAGAGCAAGAAAATAAGAGAAAATGTGTATAAACTTAAGCTAAGAATCAACAACCTCATACACTAAATATAGCCCTTATTTATAGAGTTTCTGGGCATGTTAAACGAAAACTCAATCAGCAAGTGAAAAACCATACAAAAAAACTGATCCCAAATTAATTGGAATTTACACGGTTTAATGGAGAATGAAGGCTGAGTTATCCATGAATTTCAACGGAACAAAACGGGCTGAAGAATCCCAACATGTGGGACACGTGTCGCGCGAAGAGAGGTTGAGAGGAGTAAGTGGCCGACAGCTGGGTCTCGTATGGACACGTGACGAAAGTTGAATGGAGAGCTGCTGCAGCGCGGGACCCATGCGGAGAAGAAATGAGGAACCATCTGACGTTTGCGTGGAGGACACTCGCGCAGGGGAAGGGCGGTACGCGCCAAGCACGCGTGCGAGCGGGTGCAGCTGGGGCCCATTGATCTGCGACGTGACAGACAGCAACACGTGGCGGCTTGGTGAGGCTCGCGCGGCTCGGCTGACAGACGGCTGCTGATGGGTTAATGGGCCTCTTTCTTCTTTTTTTCTTTTTAGTTTTGGCCCAAATACCTTATCTCCCTACAAAACAAATTAAATTAAATTAAAATCAAATACTTTCACACAAAATTAATTCCACAAAAATATTTAATTAAAACCCAATTTATTTAACAATTATGAACAATTTAAGTGCATTTTCATACACTTATCAATTGGTAAATACAATATTTACCTGTAAATGCAGCGTTAAACAGTCACCGGAGTCGATGGTTGGCTTTTCAGGTAAACATTATATTTATTAGTAAATACGATATTTACTAGTAATTATAGTGCTAAACGGTCACCATAAAACAGTTACCAGTCTCTAGAAAATTGTCACGTGTTGCTGGAAAATGGTATCCGATCGCCGGAGCCGGCCGTTGGTCCCGGTCATGGTGGACTTGACTATAATCTACCTTATTTAAAAATATGCTATAATTTACTATTTTTAAAAAAATAGATGTTTAGAGGGAGGAGTGAGGTGGAAAATGAAGTTTAGAGGTATTTTTGAGTTTTTAATAATGTTTATAACTTAAAATATCAAATTATGCTATAATTTACTATTTTAAAAAATATGTTATAATTTACTCATCACTTTACCAATTATGTTTTTTCCCTTCTTATCCCAAATTTCACCATAGAACCACGCGGGCCGGTCCGGTCCATATAAGAACAACCCCCGGCCCAATCCACACCATGGGCTAATTTTCTGTGGGCTAGGCTTGACCGTGAACGAGCCGGCCCATTTGGCCCGTCTGGCCCATCTTGGCCCATCGTGGGTTTAGATAGATCAGTCCATCTTAATCTTCAATTTTTAATTTTTTTTAATATTTGTTTTTAAATTTCTAAACAAGTTAATAAAAGTTTGAATAGTTAATGAAAATATGAAAAGATATATTTATTTACAACTGCCTCATTAAAAACCTTTATAAGAAAAACTTATTGGGATAAAACCTTGATAACGAAAAATGAGTACAGTTAGGATAATTAGATATAAGATGTTTATAGAATTACTAAATGAAAATCAAACAAACAAAAAACATAAAAAAGCTTGATATGTCAAGCCTTGCAGAAGGCCATTCTCCAACCACGAGTGAACATAGCAAAAAATATATAATGACACAATAATTTTAAAAATTCCCCCCGAACTATGACCCTTGTAATACTTTGCCCCTCGAATCTTAAAACGTAACATCCGTTCTTCCCAAAGTTTGTTCTGTTAACAAGTTTTCCTCTTCTGTTACAATGAGTGACGAAAATTCACCACGTGTCAGACACATGACCCATCTGAAGAGGGTATTATCGTAAATTAACCTGCACCACGAATTCCTCACAATCAAACCCAGTTACAGAGTCTACAAATAACGATCATGGCCTTCTCCATCATCATTAAGCATCTTTATGCCTCTCTCCAACAAACTTTCTCTCTCTAACTCCTCTATCCCTAAAGATTCAAAATTAAACACAAAAAGAACAAAACTTGGAGAGAACCAACCTGTACATGAAAATATCCTTGTTATCAGTGAGAGGCTTCTTACAGAGAAAGCAAGCCTAGAGGAAATGAGGTTGGTGCCCTTCAAACCTAGTGTCGTAGAACCTCGTGCCGCCAGATCTGGGCAAAAATGACGAAGATGAAGATAATGAAGCAAACGGTGTCGTCGGAAGACTCCTGAAGCTGCTCTGTCGCGAGTAATACAGAGGCTGAGAGTAAAACGTGTGGTTCTGGTGGTGGTGGTGGCTGCCGGAGAATGCAGCTTCCATGTCGGCCAGGGAGGCCAAGCCGTCATCTTCTTCGATGAAACGAGGTCTCTTTGTGCCTGCAATACCGTCCATGTTCATTTTCTTTCTATGTGCTTTTATCTCAGGAAAATGGTTCAAGGTTTAAGGAAAGAAAGAGAGAGATATGGAGGTGAATGATGGAAGTAAATGAGATGGAGTGAGGAAAACTAAGGGTAAAGTGAATCCCAAGAAGGAAAATGGGGAACAAAATGAGGAAAAAAAGAAGGAAAATAGGGAATGAAGATGGTGAATTTTTTTAAAAAAATGGGGAATTATCTTATTATGAGGGTATAAGCGTAATTACATTTTTAATTCTCACTAAATAAGTGACACGTGGTAATTCCGTCACTCATTGTAACAGAAGGGGAAAACTTGTTAACGGAATAAAATTTAAGAAGAACAGGCGTTTCGTTTTAAAATTCAGAGGGTAAAATGTTACAATGGTCATAATTCAGAGAGAATTTTTAAAATTAATTCTATAATGATTTATATAATATATATATATATATATATATGAAATTGGGCTACAATGGCCATTTCATAGGCATGGCCATTTCATAGGCTGGCCCATTGTGAGCCTATATGGGCTAAATCAAGTGTGCCTTACATCCCGATTGTGACACCTCGAGGAATTAAACAGGATTAATTAAGATAATTGAGATTTATTAGTGTGTCTAATCTGATTTATTTAATTAATCGTGTTCATGAAATTTTTTTTAGTATTTAAGTTTAAAAATTTCCAAAGATTCTAAACATTTTTAGTATTTACATTTTCACCCCAGAAGTGCGTGGAGACACCTTTTCTGGTGTATTTTCCTAAATATCGTATGATGTTTATCCTTTTCTTTTTCTTTTCTTTTTTGTTTCCCTATTTCCCTCTTCCTTCCACGCAACTCTCCCTCTCTCTTTGCTCTATCTCCCTCTCTCCCGTAGCCCTCTCTCTCTTTCTCTCCAAAAAGTCTTACCATTTATCAAGAATCTTGAATCAAAAAGGAACTTCAAGAAGATTTCAACATCAAAGGAAGTATTTGGGGTAAGATTTCAGAAAAACTTCTCTTGAATCTTAGATTTTCCTTTGGAAAAACTTATTTTCAGTTCAATTTTTATTTTGATGGATTTTGGTTGAAATCATGATGGAAATTAGGGATCTTTGGTTCTTTGGACTTGATTTAGTAAGTGGAACCTGGATTTGGTAGCTTTCCCTTGAAATATCTCATATTTAAACTCGAATTTGCAGGTTTTGGCTCTGTTTTCTTTGGATCGGCCATGTCGACCTATATGTTCAGCTCCCACCACTGTTCATCTTTTTCTTTTTTTTTTATATTTTTTTCATTTTTCTCTCTTCCTCCCACGTAACTCTCTCTCTCTCTCTCTATCTGAACCAGATTTGCCTTAAAATGTTGTTTTGACCCCTGTTTTCAAAGAAAACTCAAATTAGCTTCATTTGAGAACCTAAAGTAGATGGATTAGCATCTTTAATCCATGTTTTGAGATCAAAATCCTTAGAATGATAATTTGAAACATGAAATGATTTGTGAAACTTGAAATTTGATTAAGACACACTAATAGGAAATCAACAAGTATGATTAAGACTGATTCATTTTAAGGATAAGGATTGAATCCTAAAACGTTGTTTTGTGTAAATGCTAGTTGAAGAATCGGATTCAAGACTTTGAGGAAGCGGAAGCTAGGATAGCGTAACGCTAGCAACATGTTTGGTACTTGAGAGGTAGGATTTCTTATCCTTTATTTGTTAGCATGTTTTAAGAGTTTTAGCCTTTACAAAATATTTTAAAGAAAGGACATGATTAATAAAGAAAAGTATGTTAACACATTAGCTTGATTTTAGCTATTGGAATCATACTGAACTGTTTCAAAGTTTTAATGAATGATTTCTTAATATAAGATATCTCGCGAACTAGTAAGTCTGCCGACGGCCGAGATAGGATATGCAGAGTGTATCCTCGGGGGCAGAACCCGAAACCCGGACAGGGCCACTACGGTGGTGTTAAGGCTTGTGCTTATGGTTGTGTAAGTAATTTTTCATAGTATAAATTACTTGCTGATGCCTGTAATGCGGAATTTAAAGTTTATACTTCCTTTCAGAAAAAATGATGTTAGGTTCCGGCTGTTGTGTTGGAACTGGATATCTTTATTTATTTAGTTATTCATTTATTTACTTGTTTATAAAGTTTATTTCAAAATACATCCTACTCGGCCTTCTACTCATGTTTTCTTGTTTCTATATATTAAATCCCTCCCAGTCGATGCTAGAAGCAGCACAATGTAGCTGATTAAGTTGCTACGGTATGTTCATTGTATCCATTACTGACACATCAATGTAAGGATTGTATATTATCGGATTGTAAACTCTTAGACTGTAAACTTCGAATATCTAGACGGTGGTTGATATCTATAAATGTTCTTTACATGTTCATATATGTACAATATTGTATTATCCTGTGGGTGAGACCCTGAATGATGTCAGAGGCTTAGTTTTTAAACCTATTTTATCATAAAAGTGTGAAAATCTCCATCACTTTCTTGTAAACTAATTTTATCAAAGTGTGGGGTTTGTTTGGAAATTTCTTTAATGTTTTACTTTTGAGATTGATTTTCATATTTTTAAATGCTTAATTTTGATTTTCATATTTTTAAATGCTTAATTACTTTCTTAATTATGTTTAATTTTTAAATGAGTCTTCACGTCACTAACCCATGTTTCGAGACGTGACACCGACCCATAGGCCTATTCGTACTGGCACGGCACAACCCAAGCCCGGCATGTCTCATGAATTTTCATGGGCCATGTTGGGCCGGTAAATGGGCCGAAAAATGCTAGTCCAGTCTAGTTTATTAATTTTGTTGAGTTTGGTCGTGCCTTGAACAGTATCTTATCAGGCCGGCCCAACCTGATACTATATCAAAAGGTCGGGCCGGCTCACGAACCTCAATCCATAATTGCATCTCTATTCACCATTGGCCTATCACCGTTTGTTTTGTTCTGTTTTATTTTATTTTATTCTATCATATTTTTATTCTAATTACTTATATGCAAATAAACGATTTTTGTAACTGCCATTTTCTCTATTTTCTCTGCAATCTGCCTGCTCTTTGTACGTGCTCTTCTCCACGGTTTCCCTTTTAACACGATTACACGTTTTATATTTTCTCAATTTCTCAAAATAAGAATTGCACAAAAAAACAAAACAAAAAAAAACAAATCATATTTCTAAAATAAACAAAAACTCTATTTGTTCCTGTAGGACGAAATTCTCACTCTTTCACAAAGAGTGGATCCCACCGAGATTCCACTTTCACATATGGACCCACTCTTTGTGAGAGAGAGGAGATTTAATCCCATAGGGTTATACTAACGTTTTTCAAATAAAAATAATGAAATAGTAGATGGAATCCAATGATTACCAAGCTTGGAGAAAATATGGGTGGGTCCACCACTCCCAAACATCTTATTCTGTGTGTCTGTTTGCCAGACCCTCTTTTGTCACACACACACGTATAATTCAGTATTGGCGAGCAAATAAGAACAAATGAAATTTTAGGGAAAATCTAAAAATCCAAAAAGATTGAAAAATAAGTTCTCCAAAATATCAATGCAACAGCTAATAATATAATTAGAACTAAAGAGATGTTATTTGTTATCCAACTTCATGTGTGAGTGCAGGGTGGGAGTTTAGGAGGAGGGCTCTGTCTGTCGGTTGTTAGTATCTCGCAGTCTTTGTCAAAATCAAAATTTGCCAAGAAAATGCTTTCGGATAAGGTTCTATAACTGTGAGGCGAGTAACTGCCAGACATGTTTCATAATTCACACCCTTTTTTTGTTAGTACTAAATTTTATTAAGCAAAGAAATTGACTTGAACAGATGTTTAAGTCGTCCCCTATAATTTTATACAGATAAATATCTAGCACAATCTAAATACGCATTTTTTTCAGACATCCGAAATGAAGAGGCATAAGGTTCTAAAACGCAAGTTGAAAATACGATTTACACAGTTTATTACTTTTTTTTTAATCTGTCCAAAGTTTTTGAAATGATTCCTCAAATGGATAGCCTTGTTGATAATTTATTTTAAGGAATAGGATTATTCTTTTTGTTTGAATAAAGAAAAAAGAAAAAAAAAAACGAATGAATTCAGAGAATCATTCTTATGTACCTTACAAAATATGACTATGTTCATTTTACCGATTCGAGTTTTACAACAGTAAAAAAATTTCAGAAATAGTCACATCTAACTTTTTTGTTACAATAAAAAACTCACATAAAATCACATCTCAATTCAAATTAAAAACTCAATCAGCAAACTAAACGTGCCCTACACG
>NW_010364459.1:101443-118888 GCF_000414095.1 Morus notabilis | reverse complement strand
CCTCGACCTGAAAGAAAGGAATATTTTCTCCACATGGCCTTTTTGTTTAGGAGCTATCATCTCTTGACTCTTTTATCATGCTGAGAGAGAGAGAGAGAGAGAGAGAGATGACAAAAACATTACAGCAGGCCCAACTAGAATAATAGCCAATTCGCATGTGCTGTTTTGTGAGTCAATAGTGAATACCCAGGAATCTTCCTAAATTGATTAAAATTCCTAACAGTTTAAAATGCTCACTACAGTATTATTTCTAGTTTTCTCACATGAACCATATGACATTTCAAAGAGGAAAAGAGCTGTCTGACTGTGTTAAAACTCTTAACATGAAGAAACCATATGAATATTGTTTTATATTCAAAGCAGAAAAAGAACATTGTTAAATGATGTTGCTGATATTATGGTTCTATCAGAGGGATGAAAATGCATCTATAACATCAACTTGCCCCAACTTTACAGAATCAAGCAGGAAAGCACAAAACCTAAAATACATCAACTTCTCCAAACAATTTTGTTGTAGTTTTAGTTAACCTTTCACATGTTGAAGGTTTAGGAGAATCACACATAGTTGTCACAATTTTCTCACTTTTTCTTTTTTCTTTCTTTTTTTTAAATCATTATGTAGAGATAAGGAACATAACCATATATATGTAATCTAATTCCACAACTGATACTCGAGTAAATCCGATCACAACTACATGTCGACAGATAACTGCCTTAAGTGGGAATTTTTGCATCAGTAGGGATGGATATATTATGTCCCGCCAGAAGCAAATAGTAAAGAATTATGCAGAGACGTGAAGTAATTTCACACATGAAGACAAAGAAAAAGACAAATTCCATATATATATATATATATATATAATCCAATTAGTAAATTACTAAGACAAATTCCATAAAGCATGAAGATGCTTCAATCCCTAATTCCCTTGAATTTAGAAAAAATTAAAAATTGTCACCGTATCCCCAGAATATTATTTATCCCATAACAAGTAATACCGGCAAGATGATCAATATGATAAAAGACATGACAACAATCCACGATTTATCAAGTCACATCTAACAGCAATAGTAGATGTTTTAATCACAACTAGCGAAAAATGCTCATCAAGAAACAAGCGAGTTCTGGATATCAATAAATTTCCATTCCCACAGAACAAGGATAAAGCGGGTGTCATAATCTGTTGCTATCACATGTTAGTCTCATGCCACTCTAATTGTCATAATTGCTAATGGCAACTTACTAGGTCCCACTTGCGGAAAACTGCCACTTGGGTTGTCATTGAATTGGAGAGACAAGCTTCCATCCACCTAACACACCCTCAATAACCACAGCAAAAGGAGACATATTTGAGTGAAATTAAAATTTATTTCCCTTACTAATAGAAGATCAAGTCTATAATATTCTTAAATCCACATAACAAAAAGATAATTTGTTTATTTTCTTTTTTAGTGTTTCTTTTCCATGAACATATGGGAAACAGCAAAGTTCGGGCCACGAATTGAGACATATTTTTCAGAAGGAAAAACAGAAACTTAGGAACATTAACAAAAAGTAACTATTCACTAGTGAGTTTTGCTTTTTTTAGGAAATTTATCTTTGATGTGGAAATAAGAATACTAAAAAGCCAGGTGTGATCCCATGTGTTGCTGAGTCAGAATAGCCTTAAATGTGTCCCAGCCTGCCCATATAGGAGAGAAGAAAAACTGTGTGAATAGGGGTCCCAGCTTCTCCATCAAGATGGAAACTTGCCAAGACTTTACCAAGGACATGTTCTCCTCTTGGAGAGATCTTGTGCAGCCTAAACTGATCTAAACTCACAAAACTGTAATAATTGTCACAATGCTAAGAAAAAGAAAAAGAATTGAAGCAAACTCATTACCAAAAAAATTCCAGTAATTTTTAAAGGTGGAATTTATATATGTACAGAAGTCAGATATACAACTATTCAAACTACAATTTTACCCTCAGGCTCAGCAATCGAAAGATTCTTCCTTCATTGAAGGACTATAAACAGAGGCCGGTACTCAGCTATAGCGAAGACGGGCGGAATGAACAAATTGAACGAATTACTTGGACCTTGGTCAATATCAAAAAGGGATCCTAAGACCTAACCTCACGTATTGGGTTAATTACATCTTCCTCCATCAAAACAAAAAATCCCACCTAAGCTCTTATAGAACAGAAACACTACCATTTTGCTGCTGAGCTGCACCAAGCGGTTGTCCTACAAAATCAAAGACATAACCCAATCATCTTCAAGGTAATTTGACCAAAGTGCAAAGGGAAAGAAAACAAGAAACTGAGTTTATGGATACTAAAAGCAGGATATCAGTGGATTGTTTTGTCTTTTGTCACCAACTAGTAATACAAAGACAACTACATTGATATACAGCCAAACGAAGACAAACAAGGCAACTCCAGCAATTCGAGAGAAACACACGCATACATCACTCTTATAAAATATAAATATTATCAAACATATTTTATAAGTTAGCAATAGAAAATTAAACCTTTAGCATCCTTGTCCTTACATACTCAAATGCTGAAAAACAATTTTCTGTCAGGTTGCCAAAAGAAAAACTACACGTAGGCGAGTGTGTGGTTGTCATGTTCTAAAGTATCAAATAGAAATTAGAAAGCGGTCCCTCTCCCTCTCCCTCTAAAGTGAAAAGGCACTTCAGAATAATAAATAAGTAGGAAGAAAACAATGGTAAAGTAAACAGCTGTTCTTGTGTCTACACATCAAATTTGAACATGTTATGGTTCTTAAGTTATATTAAAGCGAAAAAGTACTTTTGAATAATATATAAGTCAGAGAATGTAGAAATAGTAACTGCATATTGGAGTGGTCTCAACAGAAACGTATGGCCTCTACTAGTTTTTCTACTGTAAAGAACAAGCTACATGACTTCCCAGTTTTTTAAGCACAGCCATCATATACTTAAGTCTTAACCAGCAATTCTACCAAAAAAAAGTCTTAGCCAGCAATTCAAATTTGAATAGTATAACGACAATAAACATGCCATAAAGGAACACCTGAACTGGTCGCAAATGAGAAAGGTTTGGAAAGGTATGTGTTCCTTGCTAAACCAACAGGAGCGACCTGCAGCCTTTGGACATTATCAACAGGAAATTGCTTTGAGAAGTCACTAGGAGGCAAGCAAACTCCAGATGTACCCAAGCACACTTCTGAACTTTGTGCAAGAATTTGATCAGGATTTTGCACAGAAGGCAGAGAAAGTGAGTCCCTCTGTTTCACAAGGAAAAAATGATAACTTCAAATAATTCATTTTTTAACGAAATGATTGGGGCAAGTAGCAGGAGAAACATTTAGTATTCAATAGAAGCAAACCAGACGCACTTAATCCTTAGTAGAACCATTTGATAAACAAATGACACCCATGGCACTAACCACAGTGCTCACAGTTCAAGAGCTAGATGAAACATGGCAACGACTGTGAGTGAATGCCACTGTATGACATACGGGCAAGCTCATTTCACCTCAAGACTTACAACATCAACAAATGAAAACAGAGAAAGTTCTTGTACAAGGCCCAACTTAAAAAGTCTCAGAATTTGTAGACATCAGAGATAACTACTTTCTATTGCAAAGCAATAAGCTAGTAATGATGAAAAAGATGAAAAAGAAAGCATGCAAACCTCGTTGTTAACTGCGTTGTTCATTTGTGTGGGTAACATGTCCTGTGATGACACCTGTGTTGGGTACATGTTTTCATTTGATAACTTCGTTTTCACACTGTCACTGCAGAACTCCTTAGTTGTTGCCTCTGCCTCATAATAAAGATGACAAAGTGCAGACCGAAGACGATTGTTTCTTTGAGAGTAATAAATTTTGGTAGCAAGCGGAAGCGGAACATCTGATTGAGTATATCACAATAATCGATCTTGAATATTGTGATTGTAAAACAAAAGCAAAATGAAGACAAACTACAACATAGGGTGCAGGAAAAAAAAATAAAATAAAATTAAAAAAAGGCCATTCATAATTGACAGCTCAGGAGTAATGCTCGCTTTCAATAGGAAATGATTCATTAGACACTTCATGTTTAACATGACGTCACAATCAACTATAGATAGGCCAAAAGACAAACTTGGAGAAAATTTACACATTTTTAAGTATACCTTGTATTGGGACGCAGCATCCAAGGACTTGCTCATGCTTCTTAAATCCAGCACCACTATCATTAGGAATTTCACTCTCAGAAATGGATGCTTTTGGAGATGTCTGACCTGAAGACATACATCAAGTCCTACACATTAACAATTCATTCAAAAACAGCACTAAGGGTCAACAAATATGTATTTATAAAGATGACGACATTTATGAATAAATAACACATTTTTAGGTTATTCCTTTCCTTTCCAGAGAGCTACTTTCAACTTAAATAAGAGATGGGATACTTGCAGGGATTCTTTGTTGGGAGATCACATCTCCATATAAAAACATAATGTGTAGGCTAAACAAAATCAAATCAGCCAGTAACTATAAATTCATGTATTTTTGTGCCCCTATGGAATCCATTGAGGTGGGCAACTGGTTGCATAAGTACATAGACTTGCACGGGGTAAGATTCTCATGACTTTAGTCTTCCGGGTCAATTCATCAATTCTCTCAAAAGGTTGGTGTGCAATTGACTTGAGAAAACAACTTCCATTGATCTATTTCCCCTTGTATTATGATTTTGACACTATAGTCTATCCATCAGCTAAGCAATTCCACGAACATTCTATGTACCAAAGTTAATAAATTTAAAATTTGGCCTCATATCCCGAGTACTTATTATTTTTGAGACAACAGATGCCGTATTCGTAGATGATCAGATAGTGGTGGCAACTCACCTGCTATCCTACAAGAAGGAAAAGAAAAGGGAGGGGATTTACATCACAATGGGAACAAAAGGTGAAAAAACAAAAATCTGGCAACAGGATTTAAAAGAAACAACTCAAAGGATTTTGACTAAATATTTGCACCAAACTACCATATTCGGGTTATTAGCATTGTTAACCCTGAACTATGTGCTTTATAACACTTTAATTCCTAAACATTTATCGGAAAATTACTCTGAACTTTTGTTTTTGGACACCATGATGGTGAAAATCTATATTGAAAAAAGGTAATCAACTGATCATGTTCTCATCAAGTAATAACTTGAAATCTTATGGAAATAGCAATATTAAGGGCAAAAGGTTCTCTTCATTGATGTTAAAACCCTTGAAAACTAGAACATTTTGCACTTAATGTACCTATTAAAATTTTCAGTTATTATGCTATTGTGACTAACTCCATTAAATTTCAGAAATACCTCGATAATTTTAGTATTAGGGACTAAAACTCTTAAAAAAAGTTCAAGGAGTAATCTACCAAAAAAAAAAAGGAAAGTTTACTAAAGTATCACAATGCGCATAGTTCAGGGACAAGAGGTGCTAATAACCCTTCAACAACATATATATATATATATATATATATTAAAAAGGTCTCAAAATGAATTACTTTCCACTTTAGGCATTTAACAGAGACAACAACCACCTTTACTCGTCATACGAAGCTAAAAAGGGAAGCATATATCAATGGAGAACAGACAAGAGATAAAGCATTGACCTAACTCCTAAGCTAACATTGCCTAAACATTATATTATACCGGGTTTTTTCTACCCGGTGAAGAACATATGAGTGGGATATTTGAGGGCATCCACCAACTATCCAAAATTATTCTCTAAATCACTCAATATGCAATCGACAAAGTTTCCTATATCTTTTGCGTGAAAATTCCTAAATGAAAACAGAGTAATCACTGATTGGACATGAGATAAAAAGCAACAAAAATTGCAAGAGACAACACTAAAGGCCAGAAATGAAGCATTGGTGCGCAATAAAACTCCAAACCATTACATACAGGTATGCATATAATTAAATTTCAAAGAGAAGTAATGGGAAGAAAATGGGAAAAGCATACAATTTAGTGCGTTTTGTCGGTCGAGGCATCACACTGGCTAAGTTGTCAATATTTCCAAGACCAACTCCTGAGCCATCCATCAAACTTTTTACATCTACATAAGAAGAATTCCCTAAGGAGATAGCAAAGCAATCACAAAAGCTGAATATGGAAGAATTCTTAATACAACAGCAAACCTCAAACAAGAGGAAACACAATAGATAAAAGAAACTAATGTGAGGAAACGTAATCATCCGAAACAACACAAAAAGAGCAATAGAGAATTACTTTTTGCCTCCATAAGACAGGAAGAGTTTATACCAATCTTCCTATCCAATTGGGATTCGGCAATAGCAGTATCATCCGCATTTACCGATTCAGACCTCTGGAACTCCTCAATCGACATAGCCTGGTCTAAGATAGGTTAAAGTCTAAGACAAGGGCTAGAGCAGCCATAGAAATGGAGCATAAGGTTAGACCTTTCAGTTTTTTGTTTCCTTTGAAAAAAAGGGTTAAAAGCTTTTGTGTTGATATAAATATATAGATATATATAGGGCCAAAAAAGTTTAATTTAATGGGAAGCAGTGTTTAAAATTGAGCAATCAATTGGCACGCCTCAGCAAGAGGTGTTCACAAATCGCAAATAAGAGGCGTACGCCTCTGCCAACTGAGGCAGGCCTTGAGGCTAGCCTCAAGGCATAATCTGAGGCCAACATGTCGTGTATTTTTTGTTCATATTCTATTGGGCTGAAGTAGATTAAAAGGCCCAAAGCCCAAATAAGTGAAATCAGCAAAAAAATGAGCCCAAAAACTGGTTTTTTCTTAGACAAAACTACTAAATCCGATTGAAACCCTATAGAAAAGGAGGAGTGCTGCCACTACCTGCTGAAATTACATCTATTTCTACAGGCTGGTTAAGTCTTTTTCTTATTAAACTAATGTTCTCAGTTAAATAATAAAAACTATTACTTCTTAATAACAGGATATATGGTTTGTGAAAGTGACAAAATATTAATTCCATGATATATATATATATATATATTAAAAAATTGAGGCTTACACCTCAAAACGCCTTGAGGCCTACACCTTGCCCCACAAAAAGAAAATGCCTCAGTCCAATTGCGCGATTTTAAACCTTGACAGGAAGCATACCACAAAACATGAAGTAAACGAAGGAAATCTAACATAAAAATGAAATATAAAAGGATACTAACATAAACAGATAGTGACTTTTTCCTCTCCTTCCTCATAGGTTTCCGTTGCCTCACATCGCCATCAATGCCCAGTATGAGTTCGCCTTTAGACTTTAAGATCGTACAAAGTTCTGCAAAGATTTAGTTTCAGCAGAACACTAGCACAAGACATGAAAAAAAAAAAAAAAAAAAAAAAAAGGGGACCCCAAGACTGATGAAAATTATAGCTCGAATCAAATAAAACTGGCAACCAGTGCGTGACCATGACGTGTAGACCAATATAAACGGTGATGAAGTCCGTGTCAATTAAAAATCAGGTCCCAAAAAAGGCACAATATCTTGGATTGAACACATGGGTACTCACATAAACTTAAATGAATTCCAATTCGGAGCTACGAAAAAAAAGAGAACTTGGATGATAAAATTCCAAATGAAGTTTTGACTGTGGTTCTAAAATTCAAATATGAAAAAAGAAATACATTACTGGAGATATTTTGAAAAAATATTACATTTAACATAGTGACAACTAAGAAATGATTGAAAACCCCTTCAAACCTGCATGAGCTGCGTATTGACTAGTCTTGACTGGTTTCTTACAAGTATTGCAGCAAACCTTCACATTAATATGAAACAATCAGATAGATAAAGTGATGGTTACTTAGCCCGTGCGTGCAAATCCAAGCATTTAACACATTGAAAGAAAGCGATGGTTACATAGATCATTTAAAAGATGTTTTTCCCATAATATCAGCGATCTGTTCAGGTGAAGGCAGATTCTTTATACTTGTCAATGCGGTACCAAAAACAACCAAAGAAAGGCACAACCTCAAGAAGAAGTAATAATAACAACTTCATCTTGTGCTTACTAAGGATATAGATAATTATAAAAGATAGTAACTTGTAAAGATTACTAAAAGTATACATGCAAGCAAAGGGTACTTTTCCTATAGAAAATAGCAATTAAATAAGCCAACTGCGGCAGTTATCACTTGACAAGGCTAAATCCACAGAACCAAACATTCACACAAATAATACACATGCGGATTAGTATCAAAAGAATTGACAACACCAGTCTAAACTATAATCTTACCAAATGCAAAGGATCAGCCATAGGCTTTACACCGAAGACATGCATATCTGCATAGACAAACAAAAACAAACAAGTAATTGGCATTAGTCACCGCCTGGTTTATTAAACATTATTGTGGCCGCTATAGCTTTTGTATTAAATAAAATAAAATAAAATAAAATAAACACCTTCTTCATCAAGCAAATTTGGTTCATCTGCCTCGCTTAATTCCCTGAATATCAATTGAGCAGCTAATTTCTGATGGCCAACTTCCTCTGTTGAAAAAAAAAAATTAAAATAAAATAACATGCGACTTAACAGATGAATGGTGGTAAAGAAGCTTACATCTCAAAAGAATAGTTACAAAGTGCGGGCAACAAAAATCTCCCTTCCTACCTCTCCCTTAACAATTAACAAGTAACGACTAAATAGAAAGCCAGCCCACACAGGACTTTGGATATAATATATATACCGGCTACTATACTTTGTGAGAAACTCCCTGATGCCAAAAGCCTTGCCATCGCCGCCATCCTCCCATTTCCAAGTGGGCATACCATTTGATAGTCGTATATCTGAATATCTGTTAGCTAAATTCAGCAAAATCAGCTTTAGGACATTAAAACTAGAACATAACTGATACAACAAAAACACTGCCTTTACAGACATACAATAACTTGTTTACTTATCCTTGAGCGTTCCCTAATATGGTAAGTAAAGGAGTGGATTCTTGAACAAATCTTTAATAGAAAAAAGTCACTATACAAAACAAATCGAATATGATTTTTGTTTGGCCCAAAAAAAAAAGAAAAAAGAAAAGAGAACATGATCAACTAACCTACCAAGAAATCACAGTACAACGAAGAATTGAACCAGAAAAAGAAGGTTGAACAAAGAAGCAAGGCAATACAGCCTCTTAACAGCTTTTTGCTGAAAATTAATGGATGAAATAGAGAATGCAAGAATTAATATCACAATTCAAGTAAAAACTAAGCAGAAAGATTGCATGTTTATTGACTGCATAAACTACATTTTCCAGAACAATTCAAGCAGTTCCTACACTCATGCAATTCGACAGAAACACAAAATTCCTCAGTATTCTCAAAAACAATATGGGAAAAACAATCAAATCCATCAAATTATTATCAAACCAATACACTCGTCATTTCTTATCTAATCCAAACCAAACCCTAAAAAAAGAACATAAGCTTTAGACACAATGCAAACCCGCGTTTAACACATCAACAAAAAATTCAATCAGAAAATCAAAATCGAAATCAAAATCAACCGAAGGCACCAACCTTAATCTCTATACAAATTTTCTCGCGATAAAAGCCCTAAACCAAAGTGAGAGAATGCGAGAATTCGAACGGCCACGGATCTCGGCGCAGCGCCCGCAGAAAGAATGCGAGAATGAGGATTAACGAAGAAGCTCGGCAATGGCGGAACCGGAAAACCCTAAGAGAGAAGCTAGAGAGAGAATCCGGGAGCTTTTCTCGGAGCGACAAAAGAGACAGAATTACGGGGAAGGAGAGAGTGTGTCTCTCCTTTTCTTCTCTCCTCAGGAAGAGGAGAGAGAAAGATAGGGAGAGGTGGCAAAGCTAAAAATGGAAGGCCTTGTTCTGCTTTGCTGATTCTGAATTGGCCTTTCTTTTTTCTTTTTTTTTTTGAGATATATATACCCATGCGTTTGAGTGCTCAACTGCAACTGCTAGCACGTGACTCGCACGTGGTATCCAAATCAACAAATTAAAAACTAGCTTCTCTCATTAAAAAGAGAAAAATAATCCATAGATTATTAACTAACATGTAATTTGACTGTTTGGTAATATTTTTAAAATAATTTTTCGTTTTTAATACAAAAATGAGATTCTAAAATTGTGTTTTGTTGATTTTTTAAGATATTATTTTGAGTATAATAAAAAGTGAAATCATGTTTGGTTGTAATTATCAATTAATGTATTGTAATATTGTTGATAAATACTAGAATATAAAAACAGAAAAGAGAAAATAACTTCCAACTGTTTTCTAATTCTTTCACAAAAACCATTATCACTATTTTTTGTTTTCGTTTTCATTTTCAAAATATTTACCAAACAAACATAATTTGCAGACCATTCTTATTTTCATGTCTTAAAATATATGCAAAAACGTTTTCAAAAACAAACAAAAATCAATTCCAAACGCACTTTTATGTTGCATTTTCTTTTCTTTTTTACTTATATAATTATGAATAATAGTAAATTATAGGATTGCGTGTCAATTTTGATTGGTTTGGTTGGTTTATGAGGAAGAAAAATTGAAGACCGAAAAGAATATAAAGAATATCTATTGACAATTTTGATTTTCAAGCAGTGTGGATCTAGTAATCAGGTAATTGACAATTTTTTTGTGTGTTTCTTTTTACATGTAATATTATGTATCGAGGAAGAGATATTGAAGAATATAATATTATTACATATATATAGAAAAACATGTGGGATTTAGTATCTATTCTTAATGCAGTCCGAATAATTCATACGTGGTAAACGTGCCCTAAAAGGGTTAAAAGTAATGACATTGCGATGTGTTTACTTAAAAAATCATTAATGATAGTTAGGCGGGCTTCACACAATGAGGAATGAGAAAGAAGATTGTTAATCTTAGCGCTACTTGACATTGATTGTCGAAAAACAAAAATCACGAATGTCAAATTTGTTTATCATATTATCAATAATTATTTAATAATTTAAAAGAAATAGTGATTAAGTTATTTTCATTCAGAAATATAGTAAATCATATAAAGAGGAATTAGATTATTTTTAATTTCACATCTCAAATAGATAAGTAAATTGTAAACATAATAAATGAAATTGTTGTCACTACTATTAAAAATGTGAACAAAGTTTCACATTAACAATAAATGAGAGCGATAATGGGTTTATAAAAGAGTGAGCTACTCCACTCACTTGAGTTCCAATCCGTTACGATGGAGTTTATGGTTCTAACAACTACTTTGTCATGACAGCTATATCAAGACTTAAAATGAAGGGAAACGAGTCCTGAGGAGTTCGTGATGAAGCCATGGAAGTCCTGGGAGATGATGGCCGGTCGCGACATCGGCGCCAATCAAAAGGCCATTCCGCCATTTTTAAAATTTTCCATAAATTCAGACCTTTTTTTAATTTCTTTCAAATTCCGGTTAATTTTTTTTATAAGCCTGGTAATTTCTTATAATTGTCTTTCATATTAACTTAAGCGAGGGACAATTTTAGTATATATGTTAAAAAAGAAAATGAGATAAATACCTTTTAGAGTGTATAAATTGAAATTTTTTCTTTTTTAATTAAGTAATTATATTAATAAAAAATAAAAATTCACTCTTTAATGATAATTTCAACAATTTTGTCCGCTCAAATTTAAAGAGAATAACTAAGGGCCATATCTCAAATTTTCTCGAAACAGTTGTGGACTCGGCCTGACGCTAGTTGGACTTAGTATTCTGGGCCGCATTAAAAAATCATTGCATGTTGTTCACGAACCTTGTGGACCTGTTTTTCCTGTGTCGTTTTCTGTCTCATGAATCAAACTTTGACGTATCATCATAATTGGTTAGAATTTAGAGAGTAATAAGTGTGCCTTGATTCGTGTCATAGTTCAGATTATAATTTGTAGTTTATTATAATATTTTCTCTTATAAAAAACACACATAAATTAAGAATAGTTCTGAATTATGAGTTTGAATTCATGAACCAAACGTTAGGTAAGTGAAAGAAATTGATTAATAAATATTGTGTATTGAAATGGATTAAATAATATTTGCATGATATACCAATCTACATGGATTATTAACATCGTTCGTTTTACATATATGAACATTTTTCCTTATTGGTACGAAACGATGTGACTGTACAAAATATTGGTCTCCTTTTCCTATTGGGGAAATTACAACGAACGTCTGATTTGGACATTGACCATGTAAAAAATCAGCAACTTCTTATTAGTTTTAGGCCCCGGTCATTTTACCGATTCGAGTTTTGTTACAATAAAAAACTATCAGAAATAGTCACATCTAATTTTTTTACTACAGTAAAAAGCTCTCACATAAAGTCACATCTCAACTCGAATTAACGAACTAAACAGACTCTTATATTCGTCAAGCAATAAATTTTCAGAATTATAAGTGGATGGTTTACTTGACTCGTTAAAAATTCATGTGATCATATACACATAAACAAATATAAATTAAAATTAAAGGATTCGTGTTATAGAAGAAAAAAATTATATTGAACGGTATAGTATAATAGTGGAGTAGCAGTGGCCTGTTCTCCATTTTGTATAATAAAAAAAATAATACATATTTTCAAGAAAAGAACATAAAAATATAAAATTTGGATTCTTTGTGCACATGCCCTTTTCTTAATTGGTTAGTCAAAGACATAAGATGAAAATAGTTAAACTTTTTTGAAGTATATTCTCTTTATAATGTAGTTGATATAAAACTCACCACTTAGCATGAAAATTTTCCACTATCATTCAACATAGTGCGTGTATGGTTTCTCATGACAAGTCAACAATCGAGCATTATACAAACCAGAAAAAGAAAACACTAAAAAAAAAAAGAAAAAAAAATTCCTCCTCCTTTTTCGGTACGCCAACATACCAGTAGACTAACTTTTTTGTTCGTTAGATCTACACAAAATCACGTAAAAATTAAAGAATGTGCAGATCCAATGGTTAAAAAATATATGACCTATCGATACATCATACATACCATAAAAAAAATTCCCTTGTTTACGTAAAAAAAAAAGAAAAAGAAAAAGAAAAATACTCATAAAATACTATAATATTGATACTCATGACAATGTGAAACCCTCTTGATCTCCCATTTATAGTAACAAGTGAATAATGTTATGTCACAAGTATATTATACGTGACAAAAACTCCTCGTTCAAAATTAGTTTTTCCCTTGTTGACCTATGGCAATTGGAAAGGCCCTTGATTTGTGGGACAATGGTGGGGCCCATAAAACTAGTTTCCACCAATACAAAGCCGACACACCTGAATTTTATTGTTATTATCTGTCATTTTTTAACTAATCTCGAGCTATATCACAACCATTCAATGATAGTTATGGAAACACGTTGTAGGGATTAGGACATACACGTTCAACCATGACGTAGCCAAAAAGTAAAAAAAAAAAAAAAAAAAAAATGCTCAACACAATATGGACAATATCATAAGGCCATCCATGCGAGAAGGTTGGCAAAACCAAATTAATCAAGATTTGGTGCTTTGGTTTAGTGGTAAACTAAAGGGCGCCACTTAAACAAACAATAGGGCCCACATCATAAGACAAAACTTAAAAGAGAGTATTGTTAAGTTTACAACTTACAACTATTTATTACACAAAAGTCTTTTGAGAAATATTGGCAATACAATCACAACATACATGTTTACATATAGAATTGTTACATAATAGTATGAAACTTAATTGTTACTATTTGTTGTCACGTGATATATGTTTTTTTATTGTCTCAAGTAATAGTACATTACTAGTAGTGATAAATAACAATTTCAAGTATGTTTTCTTTCTAATTGTTGTGACCTGAATTTTGTCCAACAAAAAATGGTCATGTCCTATCTCCTAGTATCTACTACATATGATCGTGGCATAATGTATTAACGTTACAAATGTTAAGCATCTAATACTTTATAACATTTTAAGGTTAGTTAAATATTGTCTATTTGTACAAGTTTTAATCGAGGTTAGCTCTAGTGGTGTTGAAAAAAAAAAAAAAAAAATATATATATATATATATATAAGCACTTTCTAAATGGAATACTAAACTGGTAGGAAATAAGTCTTTATATTTAATATATTTTTAAGAGTAATTAATGTCTCGTTCAGTTTGCGGATTCGAGTTGAGATGTGATTTTATGTGAGAGTTTTTCACGGTGATAGAAAAAGTTAAATGTGATTTTTTGAGAAAGCATTTAACTGTAAAAAAACTGAAATTAAAAGGTCGAATTGGTAAAATGAATGAGATCCTAATCAAACTTGCAACCACAAATCCATTAAAGTACTTTAGTGGACGTTTAGTTCACGGATTTAGAACCATTCTCGGTTTATGTTTTTTTTATAAAAAAAAATACTATAACAAACTATAAATTATAATTTAAATTATGACACGAATTCAAATATCAAACGTTCTCTTATTATCGCTACGCCATTACACACGGCGTCGTGCTGATGTGCTCTTCGTATGAAGGGTAGGTTCTGTTTGTGGGGCATCAACGAATAATTCTGTCAAAATCTGAGGGAGACATGCCAATACTGGTCGTTCCTTCTCCGGACTAACTCACAAGCAAAAAGAAAATAATGTAAGCACTGTTTAGCATTTTGCAAAAACATTAACATTCATTAGAATTGGGGACCCCACCAACGTGCGCAGCCACGTGGCGATAGATTGGTGATGATGTGGACCATCAGATTCATATACGCTGACCCCACAAATTATGTCTACAAAACCCATTTAGACTTGTCGGGATTAAGCCAAGCAGTAATGATGGCCTTGCAGCCTAGAATATGCACAAAGAGTGCTTCACACAACCAAATTTTATTGATTTGAGTTTATAATTTGAGTTTTAATATAATAAAAAATTTTAAAAATAATTATATTTAATTTTTTTCATTATAATAAAAATTTTTCACATAAAATTATATTTTAATTCAAATTAAAAATTTAAATTAACAAACTAAACAGATCTTAAAATTATATATCCCAGAGTATCCGTACTCCCTTTGGACTACAATTTATTCCCAAACAAATATGAGCTTCTATGGAGACTATCATAGTGGCCGTACAAATCACCCCCTGCAAAATACAGGCTTTTTCTAAGTGGGGAACCAATTTGGGGCGAATGGTGCTTGCTTTCACTGCTTAGCCATGGCTGACCCCAATTTGATTCCCTTACTATTCCATGGTATTCAAAGCAATTACTAATTGAAAATAAGACTAGAATAAGGTGCTTTTGAGATTCCTCTCTTTGAGTTTTGTATACACGAGAATTATACATTATTAGGGTATGAAAAAAAAAAAAAAAACTTCGACTGATAGGATCTTGTTTTGAATTGTTTAGATTTAATTTTTGTCAGTTTTGTCAGTTTTTTTTTATTTCGATGTTATATTGACTATGTCTAAGGTTGAAAAATATTAATGACACTTTTTTTGAATTTGAGCTTGGGAGATAAACTTGTTGCTTTATAATAAAGTTAAGTATAAAATTACCGTTAAGTTATGTCTACAACCACAGAGCTAATTACGCTTTGCAGTTTCAAATTTATAACCATACAAAAAAAGAATACAGGGTAATTTACACCTCTCAACCCTGTTTACATTATGTCTCATTTCTTTCCCAATCTCTTTTAAGAATGGCCTTAACAAGGTCTTAAAGGTTTATAGTATAATTAGGCTTCGCGAAATTGAATTACTAAACATATCAAAATCGCATTAAAAGAAAAAAAAAATGCACAAACATATATTGCTAGTAAAAGTATTTTTTTCTACTCTACTATATAAATTTTTCATTTTTCTCATTCTCTATTAACATGGAAAAGAGCAATATGTAGTAGAAGAACACTCTTAAGAACAATAGCAAAATTGCATATATTTTGTTAACAATATATCTCGTTTAATAAATGTATTTTTGATCCACCTTAATGCTACTATTTTTTAGTATAATAAAAATTTTGTTGGATAGGTATAAAACAGGAACTAGTCAGATTTAAAATATGGTTCCTTTGGTAGGGAGTTCAAATCAGGGTGAGTTTAAATTTTGGGTTTGAACTATGCGGGTTTTGAATTGTGATGTTTGAATTTGATTCAAATCTTGATAACTCAAGAGGATTTGAGTATAAAAATCCTTTTATTTTAAGGGTTTATACGTTGCATTAAAAATTCAAATCCCCTTTTTACTTTTTACAAAATAAACATTAATTTAAACTCAAACTTCAGTTTAAACTCCTTGAACCTTCAACCAAACGACCTATAACTATTTGACTGAAATGAGATGTTGTATGACTTTGAAACAAATAGGGCGGTAAATGGTTTGACATGGGTAGGTTCATAAGTCACAACCTTAGTCCACCATGCTATAACATACAAGATTGATAAGTATTTGACAATAACCATTTTGTGAGTTATATAAAGTGTATTTGACCATAATCATGTATATATGTATTTGTCTTTTTTTTTTTTCCTCCCTCCACTTTTTAAACTTTCAATGTTCATTTCATTTCTTCCTCTTGCCTTTTCTGTTTCTTTTAAGATTTGTAATATTTTTTTTAAATACTTTTGATTTTATTAATTAATTATTTTTTTAAGAAAAAAGATTGCCATTGGTGAGCAGGATTCCGTTGGACGACATAATCATAAAGGTGGGCCTCTCAGACCATTTAACTCCAAAAAAGACCTTGAATACTGGTAGGAATCCCCTACAACCGGCACAAAAAGCAGAAATCAAAACCATCATGAGAAATCGAACGGCCCATATTTCTCTTCTCCAAGTTCAAAAAAGCGGCATAAATTCATTCCTTTCGCGGTCTCTCTGTCTCTGCTTCTCACTCAGATTCTCTCTCCAAACATTTTCTCACCAGTGTTCAAGCTAAGCTCCCGCATTTCAGTTCAAGTTGATGAATTTGTAGTGGAATTTCCGGAATTTTGATAGCTCGTAATCGCATTTCTGTTTGGCTGGCAAGAAAATCGAAGGAAAAGAAAACGAGATTTCCGGTCTGAGGATTTTGGAAGCAAAGCAAAACATTCACGAAAAGTAAGTGAGAGGTTTCTCATTCGGATCTTTTGAATGATATTTTATTTTGCCTTTTGGTCTGTTTGTCGTAAACGAGAACAATGTGCAATGAATATTAATTCACTGTGCTGAAATTTGCTTTCTTTCACTTTCTTAGCAACCAAGCGGACGAGAGAAATCGCCATCAGTTACAAAAAAAAAGAGCTGACTTTGAAGTTGAATTCGCTGGATTCTGTCATCGATTGCCATGGAATCAGGCTCATTTTTCCCGGAATCGCTGAGAATGTTAACCACTCACGATCACGCTTCTGTAGTTTCGATGAATCTTTTCGTCGCGCTTCTTTGCGCTTGCATAATCATCGGTCATTTGCTTGAAGAAAATCGGTGGATGAACGAGTCCATTACGGCCCTAGCAATTGTAAGTTATATATATATATATAT
>NW_010364459.1:46161-78706 GCF_000414095.1 Morus notabilis | reverse complement strand
AGTCCATTACCGCCCTAGCAAGTGTAAGTTATATATATATATATATATATATATATATATATATTTATTGTATATGTATTGTCTTTTTTTTTCTCAACTTTTTTTTTTTTTTTAGTTTTGTTTTTTTTTGTGATTTTGTGGCTTTTTTTGTTGGGTTGTTTTTTTATGTGATTTTGTGGCTTGTAATGGTAGGGACTGTGTACTGGAGTTGTTATATTGCTTACAAGTGGAGGAAAGAGCTCGCGTTTGTTGGTGTTTAGTGAAGAGCTTTTCTTTATTTATCTTCTTCCGCCGATCATTTTCAATGCTGGGTAATCAAAATTTGGCTTTAGCGATTCTTATATGGTTAAGTGTTAACAAATGTGAAATTCATCAAATTGCCATATCATATGGTATTTCGACCTTAGTAATATTCGTTTCGGTTGAATAAAATTACCATCTTTACTTTTTAAAAAAGAAACAAAAATGATATTCATCAAAGAGGAAAAATATAAGAGCCCGTTTGGTGGGAGGATTCGTTCTCTGATTTGAATCATGGTTCATGATTCGCTATAATATTTTCTCTCATAAAAAATACACGTAAATAAAAAATGATTCTAATCTCATAGTTCTAATCCATGAACCAAACGGGCTCTAAGTGTTGTTTGGGACATCTCCCTCAGACTCGACCAGGTTAAAATAAAAATAAAAAAAAAGAAAAAAAAGAAAGGGAAACAGAGAAACAACAAAAGCCCAACCATGACATTGGTGACGTCAGCAATCGAATAATTTACCAAATTATTACTAATTGTTATTATTGAGTTTTGATAGCTCAATATGGTGCACATGTGCTTATTGCTGTTTAATTATGGTGTTGAAATATAGTTTCAGTGAAAGTAAAATGTTTTTGCTTTCTATTTGTAATTCATATGGAAACAAAAATCAACCAGGCTGTAGCTCTGAAAAAAGAAGTGTAATTATCTTGTCCTCACCTTGTGAACTTCAGAATTGTGCAATGAGTGTTAATACAATGGCATACGATCAAATCATAAAAGTTTGTATGAATGGGTTTTGCATACAATCTCAATAGTTAGCTTTTTTACTTTTTAACCTTTCAACGCGCATTCATTCACTCACACCCTTTCTTGTTTTATTTGTCATAAACCAACAAAACCTTTATGCACCTTTTTTTTGTTTTTGTTCTCTTCTTGTCTTCTCTTGGGACCACAATTTTTTTTTTTTTTTTTTTTTTTTTCATGCGAAATAGTACCATTCAAACTTTATGTTTCTGATTTGATACCTGGACCACTTCTGTTTTGATAGATTGTCTTTTCGACTTTACTAGGTTCCAGGTGAAGAAGAAGCAATTTTTTCGCAATTTCATAACTATCATGCTGTTTGGTGCTGTTGGTACTCTCATATCCTTTGGCATAATTTCCTTAGGTACACTCAAGAACTTAAGGATCTTCATTGTTTTAGTTTGTTTCTATACCAAGTAGTTTAGATATGAATAGCATCTTGAATGAGTGTTGGCATAATAAGTATAATAGGGAAGAGTTCATTTAAGCTCTAGCAAGTCATATGGATTATCTTTCTTTTTGGTCCATGAAGAATTCTAGAATGGAGTTTTGTGACCATAGTTGTTCAACGTACTCATGAATTCTTTTCTTATATTGATCTAGGTGCTATACACTTCTTTCAGAAAATGAATGTGGGCACCCTCAAGTTGGGAGATTATCTTGGTATGCTAATCTTTTATTTCTTATTATTTCTGGTTTTTGTTTAGTTCTGATGATTTTACTTCTTGTTTTAATCTCATCAGTCCCTTTGTTGCAGCAATCGGAGCAATATTTTCTGCAACAGACTCCGTTTGCACCTTGCAGGTATTTGAGGCCTTGTGCATTGCGCCTTCTTAATGGGTTTAAGAACAGAGATTTATTTCCTGCATATTGATTGCAGGTGCTTAATCAAGATGAGACACCATTGTTATACAGCTTGGTCTTTGGTGAAGGTGTTGTAAATGATGCCACTTCAGTGGTGCTTTTTAACGCAATCCAGAACTTCGATCTCTCTCATATCAATTCAGGCGTCGCTTTGGAGTTAATCGGAAACTTTTTGTATTTATTTGTTGCGAGTACATTGCTAGGAGTAGTAGTAAGGCTCCTTCTTTCTCCCTTTTTCTTTGTGCATGTTTGTATTTCTACCACGCCAGTTTGGGAACTACTTTTAGATCTGAAAGAAAAATTTTCGCCATTTTGATTCTTGCAGGCTGGACTACTCAGTGCATATATTATTAAAAAGCTCTACTTCGGCAGGTTTGTGAATTAGTTTCTCACTCTCATTACTGTCAAGAATAATGTGAGTGAGGGTACAATATAGTACCTGAAGTCTGTGATGGTTGCCAAATTTATCATACTTTATAGCCGCAATGAGTCACAACAGTTGTGAAATTAGTATTTGTCCAAAATTTCTCATCCATCTGATATATTGTACTTCATTTTGTTGGTGACTTGCTTTTGACCAGACACTCCACTGATCGCGAGGTTGCTCTTATGATACTCATGGCTTACCTATCATATATGCTAGCTGAAGTAAGTATATCAAGAAGTGTTGTAACAGAATCTCTTTTTTTGTCGCTGATGAAAAAGAATTATGAGATTTAACCGTAAATTTGATCTATTTTGCAGCTATTTTACTTAAGCGCCATACTCACTGTATTCTTTTGTGGAATTGTTATGTCTCATTATACATGGCATAATGTCACCGAAAGTTCAAGAGTGACAACCAAGTACGTTAACATTCAGAAACTTCTCATGAATAACTGGCATATATTCATGTTAGTTCTATTTTAATCTGGGAGATTTCTTTTTTTTTTTCTCTTTCTTTTTGCTTAATAGTTGGTAAAATGTTTTTCCAATGGCCATGCTACTAACATCTCAATTCTGTGTACCAACTACTGCAGACATGCTTTTGCCACTTTATCATTTGTCGCGGAGATTTTTATTTTTCTTTATGTTGGCATGGATGCATTGGATATTGAGAAGTGGAAAATTGTAAGCGGCAGGTATGATTTATGCACGGAATAAGCTATAGCTTCCATGAAACATCTATCTTGGAAGGAATGTTTCTCTTTTTCTCAATGTGGGGTTAAGTTTTCTTTTTCCTTACGTTTTTCCTCAGTCCCGGAACATCGATTGGTGTGAGCTCAATAATTTTGGGACTTGTTCTTGTTGGAAGAGCAGCCTTTGTTTTCCCCTTATCTTTCTTGTCCAACCTGACTAAAAACTCTCCATACGAGAAAGTCGACTTAAAGCAACAAGTATGAGATTCTTAACATTTGGCCCCTTGACCTTAAGGCATTAGAATCTTAAATCAATAGATGTCATGTGTCTCAATGAGTTCTCGTTTTGCAGATTACAATTTGGTGGGCGGGTCTTATGCGCGGTGCTGTTTCCGTCGCACTAGCCTATAATCAGGTAGAAGACTAAACATATATATTTTTTCTATTATTTGGCCATGCATTGGTGCAGCGAGGGTGTTCCAAGTTTATGCTAAAGAACAGATGGTTGAATAATGACAGGGGAAAATGCTTAATGACACTGCAACTTCTTTTTTTTCCTGTTTTTTTTTTTTTGAGAAATAGTACTTTTGAAAAAAACAAAGCCTATCTTTCACTTACCATCATTCAGACAAGACAAGAAGGAAAATGATCCTTCTTATTTCTGCAGTTTACTAGATTGGGGCATACGCATTTGCAAGGGAATGCAGTCATGATCACCAGTACCATCACAGTTGTTCTCTTCAGCACAGTGGTAAGTTGTACACTTAATCATCACTAACCTACTACAAATATCTGGTTCGTCAAGTTTATGTGCACATTGCACAAGTTGTTGAGTGATAAAAACCAAGTAAACTGCAGATCCCACCAAAGCGGTCTTGTCTTGGAAATTTTTAGCTTTTTTGGTTTCAATCATAAAGATACTATGATAGATTTAAGATAAAAGAAGAAGACTAATATCAATATTCATTAACCATTGTCTTGTCATTTAAAAAACCAAATAACAAAATAGGAAACTGAATCAGCTTGAAATATGGAAACTCTAGTAATGAGAAACCAATCCAATTTTTCAAAAAGTTATAAATTGCTATTTAAGCAAAATAAGAAACTAGACAAAAATAAAATAAAGAAGATTGACAATTGGATACTCCCTAATAAAAAAAAAAAAAAAAAAAAAACCCCTAATAAAAAGGAAACTTAATATTAAAATAATTAATATATGATCCCATCATGGTTGTGAAACTCGACTCCGATAAATTTAAACAAACAAATTATGAAGCAACCATCTAAAACATAGAAAATCTTCAATCGCAAAGGAGCTATAGAAGCTTGAGACTCGATTGTAGAAATATCCACGTTGTAGAGAAAATCTTGAAAACACTGGAAAGTTTTGATCACCATGGTAATTAAGGGCCTTTAGTTTGTTGATTTGAGGTTTTAATTTGAGTTGAGATATAATTTTATGTGAGAATTTTTTATTGTAGCAAAAAAATTAGATGCGACTGTTTCTGAGAGCTTTTTAATGTAGCTTATGAAGGGGCCAATCCTTTGCCATTCCAGATAAAGAAGAAAAGCCACCAGCGAGAGAAATAAAGAATAAAGAGAATCTAGAGAGAAAAACAAGAACTCGAGAGATAAACCACTAATATCAAGATTCATTAAACATTGTCTTTTTTTATAGGAAAACCAGATAACAAAATAGAAAACTAAATCAAAACATAGAAAATGGGAAACTAACTCTATTTATAAGAGAGTATAATTTCTTAATTAAGCAAAATGGGAAACTCGACCAAAATGAAATAAGGAATGTTGACAATTGAAATTACTCTGATAAAATGGAAACTAAATATTGACATACGATACCCCTTCCTCATAGTTCCTTGGATTCTCGAACTCTCTTTTATCAGATCATGTCTGAAATTGCTAATATGCCCTTCTTCCTTTGCAAGAAAAGGAAGAGGAATAAGTAGAGAAAACGTCTAAAAAAATGTCCCATATTGTCTCACTAACACCAACTAACTTCCTTGTTTTACTTATAAAAATAAAAATAAAAGTGGCTGAAAATTAGACAAGAACTGACCTTACCATTTTCCCATAATTTGTCTACGCAGGTGTTTGGATTGATGACAAAACCAATTGTGAGGATCTTTCTACCTTCCTCAAAACAAATCAACACGTTGTCCTCCGAACCCTCCACTCCGAAATCCCTCACGACGCCACTACTCGGTAACGGTCAGGAGGACACTGAGGCCAATGCTAGTTTCAACAATGTAACACGTCCAACCAGTCTGAGGATGCTTCTAAGCATCCCATCTCACACTGTCCACCACTATTGGCGAAAATTCGACGACGGATTCATGAGACCGGTCTTCGGCGGTCGGGGTTTTGTTCCCTTTGTTCCAGGCTCTCCCACTGAGTAAGGTGTACAACCGTTGACAACATGAAGAAACATCAAAGCCAAAGTTCTTTTTGAAAATTATTGAACGTTTTTGTTCATTGTGACAAGATAATCATATTTACAAAAGAAAGCACTAATTTAGGGAGTTATAGTGTGGCTTGAAATTGGGATTCAAGAGTTTTGGTTTGTGTATAGGAGAAGATGTTAATTATAATCTGGGGGTGGTGACGACGGTTTTATTCAACGGAGGCTGCTTTGTTTGGAGTGATGATTTTTTTTTTTTTTTTGGGTGTATACATAGGTTTGCGAGGAGTTTTGTGTCATTGACACTTTGACAGTTTTTTTTTATAGCTGTCTTAAGTTTTGTCTGATTGGTTTTGTAAAACGTTGATTGATGATATTCTAATATGAGAAATTGATTTCTTGAATGAAATCTAGTGACTTTTGATTTTCTCAATGCTTATTGATTGCATGTATGCAGCAATGACTGCTTTTGTAATGAAATTACAAAATACATGTCGTTTACAGTGAACGACAATGACATGTAGGTTTTAGACACAAACGACATGGGCATGTCAGAAAGTATCGGAGTCATGACATACCACGACGTTGAAAATGCAAACGACATTTTTTTTGTAAATAATTGACCCAGGACATGTTTATTCTCATTAACACAGAAAGGCAAGTTCTAAGCCTGAAATAAGCATATTGGATGGGGAAAAGAAATATATTGGGTTTTCTCCCTAACCAGCGGCAAAATATTATATGTCGTTTCAAAAATTTTGACGAAGTTTATACTCAAAACATGTCGTTTTCTAAATGTAAAAGGGCAACAAATATACAAAATAAGACGACACTTGTTTTGAGTCAAAAGAGGAAATGCTTGTCGCTATCTTGCATCAAAGGACAACAGTTTTTAAAGGTTAGAAGACATGTAGACTGTGTTTGTAATTGATTCTATTTTTATTTTTCACGTTTTTTGAGAAAAAAAATGAAAACGTTTTTAAAACGGCGTTTGGAGTAATAAAGACAAAAAAAGAAATGAAAACGATTTTTTAGTTTAGTGTAAAATGAGAGAGAAATAAAAAATGAGTTTTAGTCTTTTTTCATTTTTTGTGTTTTCGTTTTCTCCTCTCTCGAGCAGAGAGAGAGAAAGAGAGACATTAATGAGTTTTTTTACACTAAAAACAATTTCTTGATAAAACTACTAAATACATTTTTAAAAATAATTTATGTCTGAGATTGAAAACGTTTTTATTTTCACACAAAAAATAAAATCATTTTAGAACGAGTTCCAAACACGCCCGTAGTTTCTTAAACAATAGTAATTTTGTTTATCTATTTATTTATTGAGAAAAATATAGTAAAATTTAAGAATTTAGAAATGATTGTAGAATGTAAACCTTTTAAACAACAAGAAAATTGTAAGCTTTATAGATAAACGTCATGTTATTTGAGAAAAACAACAAAAATCTTATTCAACAAACGACATACCCTCTCATAAATAAGCCGCAAACGAGTAAGTCAAAATATTTCTAGTTTATATAAATCATTAAATAAAAATCGATAAAGAATAGGTAAGGATAGTTAAAAAAAATAGCACAACTTCTAATTTCAGCCAAAAAAAAGGTCTAATTTTCTCCCACGTCATGCCAATTATCCTTTCTTTTTTCTTTTTCTTTTTTTTTTACCCAAATCGACACGGCTTAAATCCCCTTATTGAAATTTTCACTATCACAACTTCATATAAAAATGTTTAATCATATCGTCCTATTAAAATACTGAACAGGATAACCTTTGTGAAGCTGAAGAGACGATAAATCTCAAGTACTATTGAAGTTTTTACCAAAGATCAAATAAAGAAAAGAATCAAGGTTAACTTCTCTTATGAATCGCTTGATTTTCCGAGCCACAAAAAGTTAAGGACGCGTTTAAAATTTATTTTAAAATAATTTTATTTTTTATATGAAAATAAAAATGAAAACGTTTTTAATCTCAGACAGAAATCATTTTTAAAATTGTATTTGGTAGTTTTATTAAGAGATTATTTTCAGTATAAAAAAATATATTAATGTCTATCTCTTTCTCTCTGCTCGAGAGAGGAGAAAATAAAAAATAAAAAATCAAAATATCGATTTCATTTCTGTTTTTTATTTTTATTACGTCAAACGTCGTTTTAAAAATGTTTTCATTATTTTTTTTGAAAAACGTGAAAAATAAAAATGGAATCAATTTTAAACACAGCCTAGTTTGTTATATCCTTTGTCAAGTTAATTAAATAAACCAAACATAAATTAATTGATTAATATTTGCATTTTTGTCAAATTCAAATATTAGTTGGCTGTCTTATGAAATGTATTTCTTTATGGATTGGAGGAGGCAATCCTCGTTTAATATGCTATATATATATATATATATTGGTTATATACTATAATCTTTATAACTTTTGAAAACGACTTGAAACAAATCATGATATAAATACGAAGGAGTCATCATGATTTCCCACTAATTAATACGTGCACAAGATGAAGATCGATAAAACTTACAAGTCCTTTTATTTCATGGCTTTCGTCTTAAAATTTTTCATCTTCTTTCAACACTCAGGTTACCGTTATAATCTTCCGTTCATTTATATATCACCTTCAACATTAACTCCTCGTAATTTCCTCGAGTAAATGTCATTTTTCTCTCCATAAATATGATTGAAACTGAGGGTGTATTTGGAACTGTTTTTCAGATGTTTTAAAAACGTTTCACACGTTTTTTTAGGCACAAAAATAAAAATAGTTTGTAAACCGCATTTATTTAATAAATATTATAAAAATGAAAATAAAAAATAAAAATAATTAGAATGGTTTTTATAAAAAAAAATAGAAAACGATTTAAAGTTGTTTTCCTTTTTCCCTTTTCATTTTCTAGTACCTATCTACAATGTTATATTAAATAAATAATTATTAATTATAGAATATATTAATTAATAAATAGATATGATTAATAAAAATTAATTATTTAATTATTAATTAAATATAATTTATTATTATTTTATTTAGTTCAAAATTAATGGTTGAAAATTGATTATATAATATAATAATAATAGAATAATTAATAATAGGTTATTAAATAAATAACTAATAATTCATTTATCAATATTATATTACATTAATTATAATCTATTAATTAATAAATTCTTGATAAATAAAAAACAAACAGTAATTACTCAATTAATAATTAATATTAAATTAATTATTAATTAGGTAATATACTAATCAATAATAATTAATAATTGATAAATAGTAATTAATCATTATATAAATAATAATTACCAAAAAATGATTATTTAATATGTCAAATAATAGAGCATTAAACATATACTAATCAATAATAATTAATAATTGATAAATAGTAATTAATCATTATTTAAATCATAATTACCAAAAAAATATTATTTAATATATCAAATAATAGAGCATTAAATAAACATTAGTAATCAATTAACTAATTATTTAATTATTAAAGTTTATAATTTAATTAATAAATATAATATTAATAATTATTTTTTATACTAATTATTTTTTATGAACACACTAATTAATTACTTATAAACTAATTATTGAATACGTTACCAACATAATAATTACTTATAATCGACTATAAATTAATAATTTTTAATTATTTAACATATTAATTTATTATATGTCTATAAGATGTTTATAAAATTATTAAATAAAAATCAAACAAATAAAAACACATAAAAAACCTAATATGCCAGGCATTGCAGAAGGCCATTCTCCAATCATTAGCAAAAAATATATAATGATATATATATATATATACACACGTATATGTAATTGGGCTACACTGGTCCATTGTTGATATATGAGTTGAATTAAGTGGGCCTTATATGGGTCAGGATGAGCCGGTTTATATTGGGCTTATTTGTGCTGCGATGGCACGGTTCAAGCTCAATTTTCATGGGCTGGCCTATGGGCCGAGAAATACTAGTCCAGCCTTGGCCGCCAATTTTATTGAGTTGAACTGTACCTTGAATAATATCGTGCCGGGCAGGTCTGACCTGATACTGTATTAGGATGGGCCCGGGCCAGGTCACGAGTCTCGACCCATAGTTGCATCCCTACTAAGGAGGCCATAGTTTTTTTTTTTTCCATATCCTAAATTGTTTTATGTATGATTAATATTAATAGGGTGTACGTATTATAAAATACATAATTAAAACCATTCAAACGGTTGTACAATAACATTCTTTTTAGTTTTTACCCCAATTTGTCCTTTTTTTTAATCAAATGTCCACAGAAGAATATCCATTTTTATTTGTATATACAATATACATACATATATGTGTATATTTAATTTTCTAGATTACAAGTGATTTCTTTTTTTTTTTAAACAATAGAAGCAAGTGAATCGGTTCCACGGACACTGGATGGGCTAAGCCCTTGTAAGGACAATTGGCCACCCTGTAACGACGATGAGTGTAAGAATAGTGCAGAATGTACTGAAATATGCTCAAAGCCACATGACCATTATAACCGGGGAATTTGTGTGACAACTCAGGCAGTGGCACTGGCAGAGCCACTTAAAAATGAGCGGGGCAGCCGCTCTCACTTAAAATTTTTTTAACCGGGGAATTTGTGTGACAACTCAGGCAGTGGCAGAGCCACTTGAAAATGAGCGGGGGCAGCCGCTCTCACTTAAATTTTTTTAAAAAACATATTTTTTAAAAAAATTTTAAAATTTTACACTAAAATAATATTTACCTTCACTAAAATAAATATATATTTTTATATGTCTTTATTAAGAAAATTTATTAAAAAGATTTAATGTACACTCTACTAAAGTGAAAGATTGGCTACTCAGGTGAGTGGCCACCATTATTGTAGTTACTAGCATTGAGGGCCAACCTACATGTATAATACATACAAATTATGGTGTAACTTGATATATATTTTATTTAATAAGAATTTTGAAAAGTGACACTAATTTGGATTAAATAAATCCTTTTATCGTCACACATTTTTAAAATCATTCTTATATAGATTAATGTCCTTTTACACCTCAATTTCTACGTATTATAACAGGCTTGGATACAGTTACGTTGAAGGATTTAAAACACTTTGTCTGTCTCTTTATGCTATAGCTATAATACAAAAACGTTGAGGAGCTCCTGATTATATAGTAAAATAAATATTTTTGGTCCATTCAGTGTTTAAAAAAAAAGTCTTATGTTACGTTTTTTAAACGTTATGCATAGCAAATTATATGGTTTGTTTTATGTACTCATCATGTTTTATTATTTGAGTTAATTTTACAAATGGTTCATGTGGTCTACACTTAATTCCACTTTAGTCTCTCACTTTTTAAACGTGGCACAGATGATTCTTGAAGTTTTATTTTCAATTGCATTCCTTCCATCAACTAGGCATTAAAATTTAATAAAATATGTGTAAATTAGAGTCCAGCATTAGAAACAACTAAAATTTTGTGTCTATCTGCGGAAATTAATTTTTAATTTTTTTATATTGTTTTAGCTTTTAAATTTTATATGTTTTCAATTTTAATCCATAATTTTTATAGATTCCGTCAAATATTTAACATTAAACTAACATAATGACCGAAACTAAAATAGAATAAAATCTCAGAGACTAATTATGCGATGTTTGAAAAATCAGAGAATAAAATGAGATTGAGACTAAACTTCAGTGGCTATTTGTGAGATTAATCCCGTTAGTAGGGTAAATTAAAATTACAACATTCCATAAAAGAAAGAAAAAAAAAGAGGTAAATTTATAGTGAATCGTCTACGCATCTAATAAACTTTTACCGTTTGACTGCCCCCAATCCAAGAAACTTTCAAGACGATTTGAGCAACCGATATGACTTTTACATCAGAAATATTGAGGATTTGATACAAATATTGTACAAAGTACAAACCAAGAGAAAGATGGTATAAATCAAATTTGGCTCAAATGCTGAAAACACTAGAGAAATTTTAACAGCCACGAGTTTTCTTAAGAGAAAAGCTAGCTAGAACACTTTACAGAGCTCTTTTAGCTCTAGTGGCTTGTTTCGTAAATGGATCATTTATCATGTTTTTATTATAAATATTCTTTTAACAAATGACCTATTACAACTCTGGATAAGAAAATCAATGTCGTTTCTCGCCTCAAACCAGTTTTCAAACTTTCTTGAACGACAACAAAATTCAAGACTTTTCTAAATACTACATAATCATTAGTTCTTAAAATAGTGACATTTTTAATTTTTTTGGCAAATTATTCTATGAGTACTTTTGGTTTTATATTTTTAATAATTTTCATCTCTAACTTTAAAACTGACCAAGAATTTGTGAAATCATACAAGATAATCATATCCGTATTGCATATTTACAGAAAATGTTACATAAATAAAATCCGGGCTCACACACTGTGGTTAATCCAACCATATCACGATTTTGCATACAATAAAATTTTACCTCAGTGTGTTAAGTTACAGAATTACATTATATCCTGTTAAAAAAAACAATTAATTTATTGTAAACAATCAATCACTTCAAGTAATGGAAGAGATATTATCGTGTCTTCAACTGTATCAATTTAGTACCATTTCTGATTTAATCACTATAGGAGTGCGTTTGGTTAGTGTATTCGTGCCATAATTTGAATAATAGTTCGTAGTTCGGTACATTATTTTTTCACATAAAAAATACACGTAAATTGAGAATAGTTTTGAATCATGATTCTGAATCTATGAACTAAATGTCCACTAGAGATGCCAGTGCTACATAGAAAGGTCATGTTGTAGAGTTGAACGATAAGAAAATTGTAAACTTGGAGGAAGCATTACTAGTCCTAGACATATCGATGTCATAAATTTTTTATTTTGATAAATTACTCTATAAATTTTGATTTTTTTTAATAGTATTCGTCGTTGACATTAAAATTGACTAAGAATTTGTGAAATCATACAAGATAATCGCGTCCTTATCACATATTAACTGAAAATGGTACGTAAAAAAAAAAATCTAGGATCACACCCCGTTTATTTTACCGATTGAGTTTTGTTACAGTAAAAAATTCTAAGAAACAGTCACATTCAATTTTTTTACTACAGTAAAAAGCTTTCACATAAAGTTATATCTGAACTCGAATTAAAAACTCGAATAAGCAAACTAAACGGGACGTTTAATCCAACCACATCATGATTTTGGAGACAATAAAATTTTGCCTCAGTGTGTTAAGTTACAGAATCATAATATATCCAAAAGTTTGTAGGCGTGTTATGTTCCTAAATATTATTAGTAAACGAGATAAAACAAGATGAGTACAAAGACCAGTTCCTTAGCAAATGACTAACATCTCCTCTATTTAAAAAAAAAAACACTTGTATGCCCAATCGGTACAGATCCATATATTACAAAATAAGATACAATTTTAAACAAAACACCTCTAAGAACAAAAGATGCTCAATCACTCAACAGTTCAGGCTTTTCCTATGGATGGAGATAATATCCAGTCGCCAAGCCAATGAAGGCAATTATACAAACATAAAGAAACGGGAATCCAACTTGCACACTTCTCACACTGTATTTCCTCTTCAACAACCCCCCCAAAAAAAAAAAAAAAAAAAAAAAAAAAAAAAAAAAGTGTAACTATCTCACACCTAAATGCAATTTGAAATAATAATAATGATAATAATAATTTATTCTATAAAATCAATCATTTCACATAATGGAAGAGATAATATTTTGTGTCAAATTATTAGCATTGGTGATTTAATCACTAGAGATGGTACATAGCAATGTGGGGGGCGTATTTTTCATAGTTTGTATTATGTGACGATTCTGTTTAACTGCGCAACTTATAGTTACATATAGTGATGAATAACAATGCCAAAAAAACAAAAAAAAACAAAAAAAAATAAAAAAAAATAAAGGAAAAGAAGAAGAAGAAGGACATGAAATAGTACCCACCAATTCATGCTTAAGCACTTCTCTCTCTTGGGTGTTTTTGCTCTTCTCTTCCGTCAGTTTCATTATAGTAAGCTCAGCCTGCAAGAATGCCACAACAACTTGAACTTAAGTGGGGATGGCCAAATATAATCTCTCAAAACAATTCAACCAAAAAAAGGTTTGGAACTCAATCTGAGGCCAAAGAGATGGCTAATTATAAGTTTACACTTGCAAGGGAGTTAAAAATAAATAAATAAATAAATAAGTTAAAAAAAAAAAAAAAAAAAAACTGACCTCTTTTAGCTTTGACTCCACTACACTTAACTTTGAGGTCATATCCTTGAAATCCTTACTTAAGTTGAGGAATACAGCATCTTTTGCTGGTTTCAGTTCTTCCAAATTCTCTTTACTTTTGGGGTGAAGTTCTTCCGAATCATCACTAGTTGGCCTTAACTCCGCATCATTTGCTGCTCTAAACTCGTCCTTAACCTTGGCAAGTTCAAATCCCTCTACATTCTTTGTAAACAAATAAACAAGTAGTGGGGTTTTCAGGGGGGTCATTAATTATACTGCATGGATTTTCTAATAATTCTAGTTTCACATTCTACTCATCTAAAACATAAAAATTAAAAAAAAAAAAAAAAATAAAAAAAAAAAAAAAATAAAAAAAAAAAAAAAATAAAAAAAAAAAAAAAATAAAAAAAAAAAAAAAATAAAAAAAAAAAAAAAATAAAAAAAAAAAAAAAATTACATAAGCCAGGAATTTAAACCAATAATTATGCTTTCATCCAATTTGTCCCAAATGAATGTTATAAGTCCTACTAGAAAATGGATGATGAACAATTATAACAAAAATAGCAATATATTTAAAAATACATGTGCATATAAGGACACTTTGACTAAGAAACAAGTAGTAAGAAAATTAGCTAAATGTATACAAATAGAGCATGTTTGAGAACAAAAAGAAGAGCGAAAAACAGAACTTTTCAAGAGTAGTTTACAAGCTGATACAATTTCTCTTACCTTAAGAGATGGTGGTATATTTTCAGCACCACTCATAACTTTATCCTTTTGCACTGAAGTTTCAGTATATGGATCTTGCTTTGCTTCACCATTTCTTGGCACCAATACTGGGGAAGGGGGTGGGCTGATGAGCACAACCCTTAGCTTCTTCTCTTCGACGCACTTTTCACCGTCTTTTAAAAACTGCCCAAAAAGATCCAAAAGAGATAAAAAAAAGCATCATATAAGAACAATCTAAACAAATGATCACAACAACTTCCCACCATTGCAGATGTTATGTCCTCTTCAGTTGTTCCATTGGGCACAACTGCGCTTTGGATCAGAAACTTGTCTTTGCAGTGCAAATCTGTTGGAGCCACGCGCTGAGCTTGCATAGTCACTGCACCAACCGAAACGAAGAGCGAAAAATTATGTTCCATTTATTCTCAGCAACAGATATTTGGGTTGAATCCTTCTGGTAAAAATGTTTTAAATACATTACAGTTATAAGGACTATGAATGATCAGTAAGAACCTGTGAAATCACATGTTGCATTGGGCTTTATAATGCCTATGTTTGGTCGTACACAGTATTTCTTTGGAGAAGTTGTTTTCACCTGCCAATACATTTTGTAAATCATATGCACTAACCAACATCCATTAATCATATTATATAATCAAATCAAAGTTTCCTCCATTCTAAAATATAAAAAGGAAATATATATATATATATGTGTGTGTGTGTGTGTGTGTGTGTGTGTGTCAGAACTTCCTAACATAGAGACTCTTTGCTAATGGTCTCTAGAACAAATAACTGTACCTTGAATGCAACATAGTGAGCAGACTTGTTTCCAAGTTGAATTGAACAAGAACTTTGTTTCTTCAACTCAACTGGACAGAGAGAGAGAGAGAGAGAGATGGCAAAATCAGTAATTTAAAATTAAAAAGAGACATGAGCAAACGAGTGAAAATAAAAATGAAATTAATCCTGCATTTGAATAATATATATATATATATATATTTTTTTTTTTTTTCAATGGACATAGTGTTTAGAGACTTTAATTTGTTTTCCTAGATAATAACACCATATCCAGGTATGACCAGGATCATTAAAAATCTTATAGAAAAATATAGTACATAAAATTGTACCGTAGAAGTATAGGTAGTTAATATATTTTATCCCTGGTTCATTAAAAAGAAAGAAAAACAAGAAACATTGGATAATACTAAAAGGGAAAACTACTCAATTTAACTTACAGGTAAACTTGAGTTCAGAAGGTTGAATTTCCAAGAGCTCTGAAGTCATGGTTCTAATCACCCTAAACCAAAAATCAACCAGATTCAAGTCAACAACCAAACAAAAAAACTTCCAGAGTTTCTTTTTAAATTTAAACTTCACCAGAAAGTAAGAAACCAAAGGAACAAAATCCCACCAATTATGCACAACAATATGTCCAAATCAAACCAATAACATGAACAGAAAACTGAACAAACACAAACCCAATACTCAAAGATAACTGATCAAGACAGCCAAACACAAAATTGCCAAAATCAACCATAAAAATAACCAGTTCAATCCTAGAAATGTTGTGAATGGACAAACCCAATTCCAAAAACAACACAGTGGGAAAAGCACGCAACTCCAGAAAAAGTCCAATTTACTTTAACCAACATAGTAATAGTGATTTTGTTCTAATATTAAAAAAAAAAAAAACAAGGTTTCAGTTTTTTTTTTTTTTTTCCAAACAGTTAACCAGTCACTAACACTGTACATACATGATTTTTCCCAAGCATACAAAACAAAATCATAATTTTTAAGTACCAAATTTTGAATTCTCAGTCCATACTAACACTGTACATGCATGATTCAAGAACAAAAAAGCTTCAGAACAACAACCGCAACAGAAAATAAGATTCAAACACAAACCCACGTACATATTGAAGTGAAAATGTGCATCAACACATAAAATAGGGAGAAAGTGGATAAAACCTGAATTGGGAGAACAGAGATCCAAAGTGAGGAACCAACAGAAAAGGAACAGAACCAAGTTCAGAAGAACACTGAATGAAAAAAGGAGTGAGAAAGTGAATAGTTGTTGGTGATGTAAAGAAGAAATGTGGAAGTGATGTGAAGATTGAAGAAGAAGAAGAGCAGTGAAAGCAAAGAAAGGAAATTGGATGATAGAAGAAAGAGTTTTTTTTTAAGAGTGTCGTTGGTTGCTTTTCGTGGGGGTGGGGTCTCCCTCTGCCTAAACCGTTTCCTTTCTCTCTGTTTCAGTTTTTGCCATTTTTTTTTTTTTTTTTTGCTTTTTTCTTTTTTCAATAATTTGGCAACGGCTACTATATATATGATATGATAAAATATCGGCTTAGTTTATACCGGACTCAAATTACTTATTCAATTTTAATTTTCAAAATGGTGCTCAATCAACTAAAATACACCATGACATTTAGGAAATTTAAAATGTTTTTTAACTGATATTTTCAAGCTTTGATGTTTAATGCGTGGACGTTTGATTCATGAATTCAGAACTATTATCAATTTACGTGTATTTTTTTAAAAGAAAATACTGTAACGAGATTCGAACCATGACACGCATTCTAGTATCAAATACGGTAGCGTTTGCAAAATATTGTCGTTTTTCAGGGATGTTGTCGTTTTTAATTTATAAGTCAATTACAATAATAATTAATGGAAATAAAAATAATCATAATCGGAGAATATGATGAGCCTAGTAAGTTAAAATGCAGACAGCAGAGTCAAGCCAGAACACATATGAGGCTTAGGTGTGAGACAGGCTGAACTAACTGTGGTCTACCACTGCAACGCACATGCATTTCCAACCGCTAATAATTTCACCGAAAGTAATCACCCAACATATTATATATATATATATATTTATATATATTAGGAAATTTGTTAACCTTTTTTCTCTTGTTGTCTCTCTTCCTTTCTAATTTTCTACCCCTTTTGTTTTCTCTTTTATCTTACATGGAAAGAAAAGAGACTGAGAAATAATGAGGAAAAAAAAAAAAAGCAAATACATAAATAAATAAAAGGAATTCCATTATATCATGACCTTTAAACTTCTTCCCATCTTTCCTTTTTCTTTGGTCATAAAGTTCTGTATGAGTAGGTAAAAGGAACCAAATCAGTTTCGGATCTCCTACAAATTTACAATTATAAATTAAGGAAGCAAAAAGATAGCAAAGTGAAGGCAATAATATGTCTTTGTTTATTTTGACCCCCTTTTTTTTTTTATTGACAGCAAAGCATCTAAATTCTAAAGTGATTTAAAGCACTTTGGTCTTTCTAAGCAATCGCTTTTGGGCATTTGACCTCAACTAAGCGAACAAATTTTGCCACTTATTTTATTGCCATCACTTGTATTTGTGCGTTTCTTCATGGGTATTTTTTTTTTCCCCCCACTTGTTACATGATAAGTTATGCCATCCCCACATAAAAGAAAATTGTTCCATTATTTTAGGTAGGTTTAAATCAATTTTTAATGTGATAGATTGTCACAAGAAAAGTTGGTTGGGATTTGTTGGAGGGCATTAGTTTGGTTTGAAGAATTAAACTAGGAATAGCCTGCGCTGCGCCTAACTGAATTAAAGTTTTACCAAACTAATGTGAGTTAAGGAAGATAATGACCATGCAGTTGTTAACAAGAAGCCAAAAATCAAGATTGATGTGCGAACAAAAATAGAATATAATTCAACGATTCTTGCTTAAAAGGGCCGTTCTTTTCGCAATTCAATTTTTTTATAATAGTATTTTCTCTTATAAAAATTTAAATTTAAATTTAAAATTTTCATTTGAACAATTTAATACCTATATATAAGGTTTAGGATGTTAGTACATTTTTTTGACGCTTTTATCTCTTATATTTTTTTATATCATATGAATAACAAAGTAGCAACATGTGCGGCCACTAGTTTTTAATGTTGTATGTATCCTTTTAACCTTATTTTGCCACAAATTGGCCATGCAGTGCATGTTGATTAAATCTGTCCCTCTCTAAAAAGCTAAAAGGCATATATATATATATATATATATATATATATATATAAAAGATCCAATCACTTATTTAGACACCATAGATATTTTGATTTTTGTCTTCGATAATTTTTTGTCAGAGTATAATAAAAAAGGAAACTGTTGAAAATGTTGTTGCGACTTGGATAGTTAAAGAGGCACGCTTAATTCACTTATTTAAATTTTTAATTTGAGTTAAGATATGACTTTATATTAGAGTTTTTTACTGTAGTAAAAAAGTTAGATGTGACTGTTTTTAAAAATTTTTTACTGTAACAAAACTTAAATTCTAAACTCGAATCGGTGAAATGAACGGGTCTGAAATAGTTACTAGGGAAAAGGAATTGTTTACAAGCTATTCATGCATCAAACACTCGAATGAATATGACTGTTTACTATAAATCAGAAGCCACTCTGGTTTCTGATGAATATGGATGAATATAATGAAATCCACGGGGTAGTAACGATTGGTTAGCCATTGTTTGAAAAAAAGAAGAACCAAATAATTATGCGAAACTGTTCATATAAATAAACATTTAAATGTTGTTTTATTATTTTAAATGGTTAAAAAGTCCTCATTAAGTTCCAATTTACAGGTTCAAAGAGAGAATTGCTAAACTTACAGTGTATGAGTTTAAATTTTTATCTGTTATTAGTATTAATCAAGAGTAAAAGATAAAAATCAAGATTCATATATTTTAGAGAAAATTTAATTATTAACTATTGTTTTTTCCTACTCTATAATTTATGTTACTATACAAAATTTTGATGCCACAATAAAAAATAACTTGCAGGTTATAAAAGATAATTTGTACGTTATAAAAAATAACCTGAAAATTATGAAAAAATAACTTACAAATTATTAGCTACATAAAATAAATTTAACATAAGTAGTATAAATAAAATAGTGTTACATTCTGAATATTTCAAAATTCTTCTACGGGCTATTTGTCTCCCGTGAGTGTAGCTCCATGGGCAGTCCTAGTCCAATCCAACAAAAGTGGGTCTTTTCCAATCCAGTGAGGCACTGCAGCGGACCGATCTAACTCGTAATAAGCTATGGCCAGATTGGGCCTAACTTTTTCAGCCTGTTAACTAGCCCAAGAATGTTTTTGGATCGGGCTAGGCCTGCCATACTCGGTTCAACCCACTACAGACTGGACCACATATAAAGGATTTATAAACTGAATCCTTTTTTTTTTTCTGTCATTATTTTATCATTGTAATTTTTTTATGAAAAAAATATGGTTTGAGAGGGTGTAAACTTATTATTTATATCATTATAAATAATTAAATTTTATTGTGACTTTTATTTTCTGTTTATTAATTAAATGACAATTGTTCATTTTTGAATGTAATGACATAAATAATATTTTTTTAACTATATTGAGTGGTATTTTAGTTTTCTCCATTTTCTATTACGAGATTCTTCGTGAAAGAATCTTAAATAAAAGATTCTGATATTTTCTTGCTAATGTATTTAACAAACTTTTATAGATTTTGGTTAAAAAATAGCTTTTGTTCATGAAAAAAGAAGATAAATACCTCTTAAAAGTACATGGTCACGATTTGTATTCCTTACTCTTAAATAAGTTAAATAATTATGCTAACAAAACATTATTAATTAAGAATGAGAGCTAAAAATTTAGATTTGTATAGTAAATTTTGTAATTTTTTATGGGTAATTTACACAAATAGTCTCTAACATTTTTAATAAGTGACAGTTTAGTCCCTAACTTTTTTATTTTTGACAAAACAACCATTAATCTCTTTAAACATGTACAATATGGTCATTTCCGTCAAATTTCGTCAAATTTTTAACAAATTGCCGCATGTGAGCATCATGTGCTTTCTTTTTTCAATTAAAAGACAAAAATGCCCTAAGGGCCTTCTTCTTCATCATTTCTTTGGCATGCTCTCTTTCCTCAACAGAATGGATTTCAAATCTCTGTTTGGCCGGAGAAAGAAACCAGATTCCTCAACTGCAAACCCTAATCCTTCGCTGGTGGAGGTTCAACCACTTGCCTCCAAACCTTCCTGCCTCTGCTCTGACTACCTGCCTCACCTCCATGGCAAGCTCTGCTACGGCGACAATCTCAAAGACGAGTGGTTTGTCATCTTCCTCCTCTTCGAAGCTTCTCAAAGATTCCCCGACCTCTCCGTGAGGTTTTAGGACACCGACGGCGAGTTCTTGCTCATCGAGGCCGCCTTCCACCTCCCTTGTTGGCTCAACCCCGACAACAGCCTCCATCGCGTCTTCATCCGCGGCGACGACCTCCATATCGTCCCCAAAGATCGCTTGCCTAGCCCTAGCTTGGAAGATTCGTTGAAATTCGTCGCGAATTGCAACAAGGAATCGAGGGCAGCAGAGTCAGTCCAGGCCTCCGAATCAAACTGGTATTGGCAGTATCACAAGAGATATTTCCCAGCTTGAATTTCAAAAGAAATATAATGGAGAAGGCTAAAAAGGAAATTCGCAAGAAACTGAATGAATGGAGCTCAGCTGCCGTAACCAAACATGCAACTAACGAGGAGGGGAATCGGTATGGGAAAGCAACTGAGGGAGAAGAAAAGTCTTCGAGAATCAATGATGCTGGGGATGATCAAAGCAACTGTGGAGAGCCATAGGGTCAGGGTTAGGGTTCTGGCGTCGGTGGCGCAGATGCTGAAGCACGAGCTGTGCTTGATTTTTGTGCGAATTTTCTGGAGAAGATGAAAGGGGATTTGGGGGCTGGAATGGGAAAAAATAAAATGAAAATCCAAATTAATGGGGGGATAATTTTTTTTTGGGGTATTTAAGTCATTTTACTGAAAAATAAGGTAACATTTAAAAATTTAACAAAATTTAACAGAAATAATCTCTCACCTTTTTAAAAGATCGGGAGTCATTTTATCAAAAAAAAGTTAGGATCAAACTATTACTTACTAAAAAAATTAAGAATCATTTATACAAATCACCCTTTATTTATTTATTATCCGGTTTGTTAGCATAATTTTTTTAAATAAATTTATATGGACTAGTCCTTACGCATCATTTAATGCTGATTAGATCGGAAAGTATTATTGTATTTATCTAAAGAAAATCTTTACTTTTGACATATTATACTTTTAAAATTATAATTTTACAAATGCACAATCTCCTTCTTTTAGAGTTGCTTTTCTAATAAAAAAGTAAAAAAATTCCCCACCTTTAAAGTCCAAAGTACATTTTTATTTTTGTTTTCTTTTAAATGACTTTGTCCTGTGGAGCCAAAGTCGGTTACCAAATAGCCAAAATGAAAATAGCCAAGGTGAGATTGAAATTGTGGGTGGACCCAAACACCTCCCAAAGACTTCGATACAAACGAAGCCAAACAAAACGTTGCCAACAAATCTCAACAAACATCGGAGAAAACAATGAAGAGGACATTCAATGCAAAAATACAAAAAAATAAAAAAAATAAAAAACCCGAAGAAAAAAAGAAAAAAAATCCAAAGAAACGACGTTATAAACCTCTCTTCCTCTCTTCCTCTCTCTCCGATCCCCCTACTCACACTCTTCGTGTTCTCCGTCTCTCTCTCTCTCTCTCTCTCTCTCTCTCTCTTCCAGACTCTTTCAAATCCTTCTCTTCAATCTCAGATCTCTCTCGCTCTTTTCACTCAATACCCAAATGGCCTCTCTCGCAGGATCGTCGCTTTCCTTGGCCTCCTTCAAGCCCAGCCTTGTAATTATTTTTACCAAATTTTCACTTTGTTTTTCATCTTCTTTACTCTTTATGTTGTGATTTGCTGTCTGGGTATTTTTCACTTTGGTCAGATTTTTCCTCTTCTTGTTGTTCTTGAGCTCTTACGGGCTAATTTAAGTTTTTAATTCGAGTTAGATCGTCATAGTAAAATATTATTGTTTTTAAAAGCTTTTTACTGATACAAAACTCAAATCTTAAATTTTAAACTGTGAAATGAACGAGATTTTGGTGTTTAAGTCTCTGTTTTTAGCCTAGATTTTTTTTTTTTTTTTTGCAAAGTTGTTCCTTTTCTTATATTCGTTAGTGAGTTTCAATCTTGCTTCTTTTTTTTTTTAAAAAAAACTGGATGTAATTTCTGATAATCTTGTGAATTGAGCATGTTAATTATTTATAATCAAGAATCGAGCTTGGACTTGATTTGCATGCAATTCGAATAAACGTTTTACCAAATTTTGTGGAAAACTTCTAAATTGTCTTCGTAGCATGCACATTTTGGATATGATCTGGTTTAGCATATTCATTTTTATATTTCTTAAGGTCTTTGCACGCATTTTCTGGGACACTAAAACATATATATATGATCTGCTTAATAGCTCTGTATCCTTGTTTCCAAAGAACACTTTTTTATGTATATCCTATTATATTATTATATATTATATTTATGTGATTTTGTTAAATTGTTATATATATATATTTTTTTTTTTTTTGATATGAGATGATTCTTATGTGATCTTACGATTTAAAATTGTGTCCTACCGGAATGATATTATTTCTGTTTTCGTACCCTTACCATTGAATTGTCATTTTTCTTTATTTAAAGGAAGAGTTAATTCCTTACTGTGCTAAAATCACTTATTATTAATGTTGAATGTCTAAGCAGGTTCCTGCCAGCAGGATCTCTAAAGTGAAATCAATCTCGTTTTCGCCCCGCTTCCCGTCTCTCCGGTCGCAGCCTAGGCGCCTTCGAGTTTCCTGCGCTGTAAGTTTATCTATCTAATCGAGTACTAGACATAGAATTTGATAGTCTAGTTTTGTTGTTATGCCAAAATTTAAGTTTCAATTAGATATTGATAAATTAGGGTCGGTTTGGTTCACGCATTGAAGTTGAAGTTGAAGTTAGTGATTCTGATACATTGACGGGAAATCATGGATTCAAGTATAGGAACCAAACGGGGCCTTAGGACTAAATTGCAATTATAAAGTAGTTTGTTAGGCATGGATTTAATGAACACTAGTTGAATCTCTTGTTTGTCAGGCCAAACCAGAGACTGTCAAAAAGGTCTCTGAAATAGTAAAGAAGCAGCTTGCTCTTCCTGAGGATTCTTCTGTCAATGGAGAATCAAAGTTTGCTGCTCTCGGAGCGGATTCTCTCGACACGGTAAACTAACACTTAATCAAGGCCTTTAACCTTAAATTTTATTTGTTTCTTATGTTTCAGACTACATGCCTTTGCTATGTTCAAAATTTGTTTGTTGCATTGAAAATTTGAAGAATCACAAGTACAGAAAGGATTGTAAAACATCTTTTGTCACAACTAAAATTTGAAAATTGGCACCATTTTTTTTCACCAAAAAAAAAAAAAGAAAAGAGATTTTTTTTTTGTTTTATCTACTTCATCCATGAAGATTGGGATTGTGATGGAGCTCAAAGGAATTGGCATACTATTATAACTTTCTATCTATGTTTGATAACAGTTTCAATTTCATTTTCTGTTTTTTGTTTTTAAGAGTGAAAAAAAAAGTGGTGTTTTCTGAAGCGAAATCTCCACATGATAAATCAATTTTTCTTTGGTACATTTAGAGTTTGGAGAATCAAAAACAAAAAAGGAATTGGGTTTCTAAAAAACTGGTTAAATTGGCTTAGAATCAAACATAGTGCTCGAACATTCAGGACATCTTTTTTTTTTTTTAATCTAAACTTTTGGAAATATTATTGTATTTGTCTGCTTAATTTGTTTATATATAAACATACACACTTTATTCATGCAGGTTGAGATTGTGATGGGGCTTGAGGAGGCTTTTGGTATCACTGTGGAGGAAGAAAGTGCTCAGAGTATTGCCACCGTCCAAGATGCTGCTGATCTTATTGAGAAGCTCGTTGAGAAGAAGAAGGCTGCTTAGAGTAGTAGTTTGGAGAAAGCAATTTTCTCTATCTTTGTTGTGGTTTTTCATTTCCTTTTTTTTTTTCCTTCCCCTTGAAAAGGTTGAGCTACTAGTAGACTTTTAATCTTAAAGTCCTTAATGCTTTTAAGTTACTAAGGTTTCTTATATTTTTATATTTATTTAAGAAATAAGATACTATATATATTTTGGAAAATTTCTTGAGTTGGCAGGCTTTCACATCAGATCTTTCACTTGGATCCTTATTGACGACATTGTCTTTCTTGTTATACTGCTTTCACGTGGTGTCATTAACTTATTTATACAAAAAAAAAAAAGAAAAAAAAGAAAAAAGCAAATGCCTGAATCCATGTGACCCATGTGTAGATATATGTTGATATACAATTGAGGTTTGAGAAAATTACATATTTAGGCCCGTTTTTTTCACTGATTTGAGTTTAGAATTCGAGTTTTGTTACAGTAAAAAACTCTCAGAAACAGTCACATCTAACTTTTTTGTTACAGTGAAAAGCTCTCACACAACATCACATCTCAAGTTGAATTAAAAACTCGAATTAACAAACCGAACGGGTCCAACTTACTAGTATCTCTTTTAAAAAAACTCAAAACTCTACTCGACTTTTCATAAATACCTAACTTATTAAAAATATTTCTTTTAAAAAACTCTACTCTACCTTTAACTATGTTAATAGTAAAAATAAAAGGGAGTTTTCAAGAGTTATTTTTAAAATTGCCCTCGAGCTTTCTTCTAAAGTATCATAACACGTATACAAATAGTTTTCCTTCTCTTCCCAACTACTTTCCTTATTTAGATATTTATTACGAATTTTCCTTTTCCTTTTAGGTTATTAAATAAAAGATAAAAATATCACACTCAATTTTCCTTCTCCTTTTAGGTTATTAAATAAAAGATAAAAATATAACACTCAATCTTCCTTCTCTTCCTAACCATTTTCCTTATTTATTTTTTAGATGTCAATTACGAATTTTCCTTTTCCTTTTAGGGTTTTAAATAAAAGATATCTCACTTAATTTTCCTTTGTTTTGTAGTATTTCGTGAACGATTGTAATACTTTACTGCATTCGTAGACAATTGTTGTCAGGGACTGTCTTTTTAAGGCGCACACACGGACAAAATATAAGTATCGAATATTGTCATTCCTAAGTGACTGCCGTTTTGTTTTCCGGTCATTTTTCATTGTTTGTAAGTGCAAGTGTCGTTTCTAAGATATGTACCCTCTCTGAGAAATGTTGTCGTTTGAAAATGATCCTCGTGTTCTTTTGCAACTATTTTGTCGCTATGTAGATGCTGTCATTAATCGTAGTTGTTTGTCCTTCATAATAGACGTTGAACTCTTTCTCGAGCATTTTCATGTTTTAAGAAGCTATCCTTTTTAAATTCGTTGTTGTTAACTGAAATTTCGCTTGTTAGCTCACTACTTGAGAGATGAATCGCTTTTCAGAAATCTGGTCGTTTGCATTGTTGCTTTTCAAATAATGTTGTCGTTTACAATCAAAATTGTCGTTTTTGATGTGATTAAATTATTTGGGCGTTTTCGAGATATTTTTGCTTTTGGAAACAAATGTCATCGTTTAAAGATATTATGTTGCAGTTGTTAATGAAATGTTGTCATTTCATTTTTTTTTTTTACTGTCGTTTAGAATGGATATTGTTGCTTACTTTGTCCTTTTTCATTTAACATGTTATTACAATGTTTTGCTGGTAACAAATGTAGTTGTTTATAATAAGGGTGTGCAACAACCATTCAAACTAACCAAATCACAAGAAAACCAAATCAAACTAATTAATAATCAGTTTAGTTTGGTTTAAATTTTTAGAAAACTAATTAAATTAGTTTGGTTTGTAATTTTACCCTTAAAAAAACCAAACCAAACCAAACCAAACTAAACCAATTTCTATCTATATAACTTTCCTAAAATTATAGATATTTCATATATTTTTAACATATTTATATTTACATAACTCTTTTATTCCCAAATTAGATGATCGTACTCTTAGAAGATTCTATCATAACCTATATATACGGAACTAACACTACTTCCACGGTCTACCCTCAAGTTCTCTCCGCTCCTCTTCTCTCATTCCACTTCTCCACTCTTCTAGGTTCTGATCGTAATTTTCTCTAAACCCTTGCCTATTTGTTAACGTGCAAAAAGCCTTCGTAATAATAAGTGTTTAATTTACCTACATTCGTTTTCTTTCATATATTTAAAAAAGCTGAATATCATATTCAATCATGAGTCACAACTAATATTTTTTATATAAATATATCTACAATTTAATTGCTTTGACTTCATTTTGTCTTTAGAAGAGAAAGAGAAAAAGACAAAAGAGCACAAAAAATATTAGTGTTATGGTTAAGACTTAAAAAAATGTTGTAAATTATTAGTTCAAATTAATTAGAAAAACTAAACAAAACCAATTACAATCAGTTTGGTTTCAATTGGATTAGATCCCTTAATTGATTTGGTTTGGTTTGAAAATCTCTGAACCAATTTGAAATTAGTTTAGTTTGTTTCTCACTTAAAATAAACGGTTTGGTTTGGTTTGCAATTTGCACACCCCTAGTTTATAAGAGACTTTGCTGTTTCGCGGAGTTCTTTTTTCTTTTTTTTTTAATTTTTAATTTTTATTATTATTATTATTATTATTATTTTACATTTCACGGAGTTGTTGTTTTGGCCTTTGTGCAAGAAATATCGTCATTATTAGTTACAGTCGTTTAGAGATGTAAGTTTGAGCCGTCCGATTTGGCGGTTTTAAGAGAAATTTTGGGCCAGCCCGACCCTAAAAGACAAAGAGTCGGCCCAGCTCCGCTAAGCTCAAAAAGTTTAGGGCCCGGCCTAAAATTTTATAAGGTATTTTCAAAAAAATATCTTTTAAAATATGATATTTGGGCCGGGTCGGGTCAGCCTTAAAAAAGAGAGGGTCAATCTAGCCCGGTCTTAAGCACAAAAAATTTGAGACAGGGCCCCGACCATTAATTATGGGCCTCAGACCGGCCCATTTAGTTTGGCATAAACTTCCAGCGTTTGTGAATTGTTATTGTTCTCATGTCATTATCGTTCCTATGCTACATTGTCTTTTGTAAGTGACATGGTATTTATTTGCTCATGGTGTCTCACAATATATTTTTTCATGCGTGCTAACATGTTTTTCTATGAAAAAAGTATTGTCGTTTACAGTCGCTTATAAAAGAGACAGTTGTTTTAATATGTTGTCGTTCGTATGAGACATTGTCGTTCTTTTACAATGACCTTTCACAGGTTATTGCCATTAGTGTCATCCCTCACCCTGAATGGCTGCTCCTACAATACGCTCACAAAAAAATATTGCATATGCAAATGACATTCACAGAAAAAAAAAGGAGTGTAGTTTTACATTCGATGAGAGTCATTCTATAAGGATGTAATGTACATGGCAAGATATTGTTTCTATGATATTGTCGTTTCGTTTAAAGTTAAGCAACTTATATAACAATGACGATGACCAAAAAAAAAAAAAAAAAAAGAAGGATAACTAGAGTATGCATTAGTTTGACATAGATTTGATAACTACATATTGGCAGAAATATACATACAAGAACTGGACGTTTGGTTCATAGATTCAAAATTATGATTCAGAATTATTTTTGATTTACGTGTGTTTTTTGTGAGAGAAAATACTATAGCGAGTCACGAACAATAATCTGAACCATGACACGAATCCACCAACCAAACTCACACTCATTAATCTACTCATTAATCTACGTATAACTAGGGGAATGACCACCTTTAGACCTACCATAATGAAGGCTTCCAGCAACCCAATATAGCCATCATGAATTGTAGTTTTTGTCAGAAGAGATTATGACAATTTATAGCAGCTTATAGCATAGGTTGGACTGGACTTCACAATTGCCTTAAAACAGTTTTTTTGAATAAAACACACAGAAACCGAACAAACAAAGCAAGGGCTTTCAGAGAAGGTAATACTGTAGCCCATAAATGAATCCCAGTCTATGATCTTGATCACCATACCTTCTTTCCAATGTCACTAAAGTTGTTGCTTCTTATTTGGCATGACAATCATATACCATCTTCCCCAACATGTGCCGAAACAAATCTCGAACATCTACTCGAGTGTTTTTGGAGAATGAGAGCACTGACTTCTGAAAAACACAACAGTTGATGTTTTGAATCTTCACAGATTATTTTTGAACTTGAAAGGAAAAGAAATATAAACATTTCATTGTACATTCTTAAATGCTTAAATAAATAAATAAATAAAGATTAAAAGCTAATCCCAAATTATGGGGCACACTCACCCATTAACTACACACAAATACACTAACTAAGAGATAAAGAGAAAAAGACTACAAACAATCCCATGATAACATAACAACCCCAAAGATCAATTCCAAACAAAAGTGCAATAACAAATAAAAGAAGAAACAAATTAACTAAAAAAGTTGAAATCCCAAAGCTCTAACTTAGAACAGCAACAGGAAGTCTGGTTTTGAGATTCATGAGTCAGTGAATGAAAGTAGTGCCTTCATTGGGCGAAATTACAGTTGCTAAACGTGCAGGGGTTTCGTGATGCAGATTTTATGATGTTTCAAAAGAACTGGAGCTGAAGTTTCAGGACAAATGTTGTGTTCAACCGCGGCCTATTGACCCTCACTTTCACAGCACTTTATGGAAGGCATGGAGACCAGTACCATTTAGGAGATCAAGAGAAATATTTTGAGAGTATAGGGTTTGCTTTTTCAGGGTATTCATTCTTTTGGACGGGGTAGATCTTCCAGGAGGTCATGAGAAAAGAGAGTTACACAATATTACAGATAAAGTTTGTTCAAATTAACAAATTATATATGTGTTTTGGAGTAGTATAAGTGCAAGAAGAGGAAGTAACAGAGCAGGAAAGGAAAATATTTCATATGCTTCGGACATGTCACAAGATCCAGTAACGGTTTTTAAAATAAATAGAAACATAGTATAACAATCTGCTTTTATTTTTACCTAGAAATACAACAATCTGCCTTTTTTTTAAAAAAAGAAAAAAAGTAGATTGGATTGAGTTAGCCTAAAATAAATAAAGGATCCTATAATAGTACAAAATGGCAGAATAAAAAGCCCTGAGTATCCAGTGATTGCTTCAACAGGCCTGAATTTTAAAGACAAGATCAGGCGGTCATATTCAGACACCAGCAGATTGATTTAAACATCAATTACAAACAAAGAATCCATTCTTGGATCTCAACATAAGGATACACAAGAATGAAACTATCTCAACTATATCATCTAACTTGACAAGGGAAAATTGATCTATTATATAAGCATTCAGAAGATTGCTTAATCTTACTATGCAATATACTTTTATGCCTTATCATCAATCAAAAGATCCAATTTTTCCTTGTACAACTTCAACAACTCTGGAAATTCCTCCTTACAAGGCGTGACAAACTTCTCTTCTGAAACTAGCAATAACATAGCAATTCCAACCTCCTTCTTCACCAAACCTATTGAGAGTAGAACTTGAAATACCAAACACCTTGGGACCACTCTCTTCTTCAAGTTCAATGTAAGGATCACTGGGCACTGAGCAATAAGACAAGGTTTCCAACCCATTTGGTTGATGAAGAAATCCATAGACGCCATAAGCTTATCTTCAGATACCATCATGAACCAAGGACTCTTTTTAAAGGCTTTCAAAACCTCTTCCTCGGACACACCCCACTTTTTATGTGCATCAACCTTACTTTTCCACTTTGATTTGCTCAGCCACTGCTCTTACTTTACCACTTTGATTTGCTCAGCCACCGCTCTTACTTTTCCACTTTGATTTGCTCAGCCACCGCAATACATTTTCTGCAAGAACAAAGTTTACATTTGAAGCATTAAACCTCATCTCCACCGCTTTCTCCACAGCCTTCCGGAAATAATGAGGAGTTGTAATGAAACAGCCAGCATAGTCCTGCATCAGTCTGGCTATTCTGAATTCAGGCACTCCATGTTCTCGCAAAATATCAACGTTTGGCACTACATATTTCTCAATATTGTGTGTGAGGATATTAGGAAATCGTTTAACAGTAACAACGACCTTCTCCTCGGATTGAAACAAATTCCTAATCAAATCGTAAGAGGGCATAATCTGATTGGTTAAGCTACTTGCCAAGATATTAGGAAATACATATGCCATTTTAGCTATTTCAGGGCCTGAAAAGCCTTTGGCTTCAAAAAACTCCAATTTCGGCAAAATGATGTCCTCAGCATCAAGTGAGAGTAGTATAGGTTTTCTTCTACAAAGGCTTGAGATTTGGATTTGGGTGAAACCATACTTTTTGAACAAGTTTATGACTTTGTCTGGTTTCTCAGGACTCTTAAAATTGACATACTTAGAAGATGAAAAAGCAGATTCTGGAGAAAACCCAAGTGAGTTTATGAGGTATGAGACTGCAAAAGAGTGTTGACTTGAACTAGTAGAGATCCATTTATGAGAAAACAGATTTGGGTTTTTACTGATCGGCGATAAAATTCGTAGATTGCAACTTCCAAATAGAATGGTTTAGCAGAGAAAATTAGACATGGGTTTTGACATTGGGAATGAATGAAAAGAACTTACAAATTTTCCGGATCCAATTGTTTCTGTTGCTGAACAATTGCTGATTTGAACTAGTTGAGATCAATCGGAGAGGAAACAGATTTGGGTTTTTACTGATTGGCGATAAAGTTCGTAGATTACAACTTCCAAATAGAATGGTTTTGCAGAGAAAATTAGACATGGGTTTTTGACATTGGGAATGAATGAAAAGAACTTACAAATTTGCAAGATCCAATTGTTTCTGTCGCTGAACAATTCTTGAGCTTCGGAGCCGAAATGTGGAAGTGGGAAGCACTCGAAATTTAAACCAGAAGTGTTAAACCTAACGACGTGGGAGGATTTTTTTTTTTTTTTTCAAAATTTTTTTAGAGGTAAAAGTAATAAATAGTCCCGAACGTTTTTCTCTTTTTACAATTTAGTCTTTAAAATCAATTTATTTATTTATTATTAACTCCTCCGCTAATTTTTTTTTTCATAAATAGTCGCTGTATTAAATTTTAAATGAAAATTGTTAATTTTATCTTATAAAAGATTTTTAAGCTCCGTTTAGTTTGTTGATTCAAGTTTTTAATTCGAGTTGAGATAAGATTTTATGTGAGAGCTTTTTACTGTAGTAAAAAAATTAGATGTGATTGTTTGTAAGAGCTTTTTACTGTAGTAAAACTCGAATTCTAAACTCGAATCAGCAAAATGATTATTTTTTTTCTATTAAATTTAATCCTAAAATCCTTCAATAGAATTATAATTTCGTATGTCCTTCTAAAAAGAATTTAAAAAAATAAAGGGGCGTCGACAAATTTGCATGTCATTTGGCAAACGTTGTAATTAAAATCTTCTTTTTGCTATCAAAACACTTTTTGGGACTTTTCTTTTCTCTCGTTTAGCCATCCATAGTGACAATATGTTTATTTAAAATTTATTATGCAAATACCTAAAGCTTATCCCAAAAGGAAAAAAAATATATATGTATATATATGTGAAGATTGTGATTATCAGTGTTTTTCTCTCCTAAAATAAGATTTGGTTTGCCAAATTGGGCTAACCACATGCCCTTAATTTATGAGGTTTCTTTATGAATTACCATCCAAAACAAAATGTCGTTGTAAATTTTTTTTTCTGAAACACAATGTCGTTGAATTAACATAATCTTAATATCATGCATTCACATTTCATTTAACGTGGAGATTTTTCCTTTTTTTCTTTTTATTTTCCGATAAAAGCTAGTAATGGTGGCATGTAGCTGAAACGCGCCGTTCTCGTCTATAGAATGATGACGTGTTGTTTAAATGAGTACGTTTAGATTTAAAAAAAAAAAAAACATGTCGTTTAGAAAAGGTAGATTTCGTTCTATAACATTGAACGACTGAAGCGAAGGACGTGGTTTGCAAAATTTGGCGTTTTTGTAAGCTTGTAAAAACGACGTATAGTCTATTAACAGGTCGATTTCATTTTGATAGTGTAAGTGACATGTTTTTCTTTCCACAAAAATATTCATGAACTTCATTAGTGCTAAATAAAAGGCTCCCATTTGTGCTACGTACCTTAAATTAAGGGGAAATAAAAGCAGGAAAAACTTACTAAATTCACAAAATTTGCACACACTCTCTCTCTCTGTGGAATGGCCCAGATCTCCAGTCAGAGAGGTGATTCAGCAG
>NW_010364459.1:34894-46131 GCF_000414095.1 Morus notabilis | reverse complement strand
ATGGCTAGCTCGCCAGCAAAGCAGGTGACTCAGCAGGTGCAGGACACAGCCCAAGAGCAATACACAACCCAAGAGACGGAAGGCCCAAAACGGAACAGGAGGGCTCCCGCGTGGTTGAAAGACTACGTCGTTTGAAGAATAAGTTGTCATAGGAAGTACTAGTCCAGAGGGACCTCGGGATTGTTGAGAGTTTTTCCCATTTCTATTTTGCTTCGATTCCATAGCCATTGCATTACTGTAACTTCTTGTTACTTTTGTTGCATTGCCTCTGTAGCTGTGATCAGAAGGCAAGAGGTATAAGAGACTAGAATACCATTTTGTTCTTTTCAGGCAATGAAATATTCACGTTGAATTTCCTCTCTTATTCCTTCCCTTTTGTTTCTAAAAATTCTGGAGTTGGCACTCGCTCGAAGAGTGTGGGTTTTTTCGTCTAACTGTGTGAAATTGCAGGTTGGGCGCATCAATTTGTGCTTTCATTGACTTTGATCATGGCGGATTCGGAGGTTCTTACGGCGGTCAAAGCATTACAGGCCTAGTTCGAAGGCTAAACGCTCGCTCTGCACCAGACGTTACAACAGTACATGACCACAGTCGATTCCCGATTAGAGGAGCTGCGGTCGGAATTACATGGATCCCCTGGCATTTCTGTTGGTGTTGCGGGTTTGCCGTCCCGTCCCCCGCCTGCGGGTGATGGCCTCGCCAGTGGTCCCGAACTATCGCCGGTTTTTCGTTCCATGAAGATGGAGGTTCCCAAGTTTGACGGATTCGATCCTCATGGGTGGGCTTTTCGTGCTGAGGAGTTTTTTGATTTTCACGGCACTCCGGAGCATCTCCATTTTCGAATTGTTTCATTCCATATGGAAGGTCCGGCAGCAGCGTGGTATCAATGGATGAAGGCCAACAGTCTGTTGACAACCTGGAAGGAATTTTTGCTCAACCTCAAGTACCGATTCGGTGCTTCCTTGTATGAAGACCATCAAGGTAACCTCTCTAAACTGACTCAGACCACTACGGTGGTGGCTTTTCAATCGGCTTTTGAAGATCTGATGAACAAGGTCACCGAGATCTCTGAACCTTTGTTGATCAGTTTCTTTATTACTGGTCTAAAACCTGATATTAGACGTGAATTGTTGTTTTCCCGTCCGGCCACCTTAATGGAGGCATTTGCTTTCGCCTGTACGTATGAGGCTCGAGTTGATGAAGCTCGCCAGTCTAGTCGTTCTTGGCCCAAATGGTCCCCGTCCACCGTCTCTAACTCCGTTTCCCATTACCCTCCTAAATCAGCCGCCCCACCTCTGCCTGTTTCCCCCATAAGTCCACATGTTAACCATGTTTCACCCCTAATTGCCGCCCCCAGTTCATCCACTCCCAAACAGAACTCCTTACCCCCTCTGCTCCCATCACCATCCTTACCCATTCGTCGCCTCACTCGGACCGAGTTACGGGAAAAGCATGAAAAAGATCTCTGCTACAATTGTGATAAAAAATATAGTGTTAACCATAATTGTCGTAGTAACTTTTTTCTCCTCTTGGGCACGGAAGATACAGAGGAGGACCATGGTGATAATTCTTCATTATCCGAGCATCTCTATGAGGCTACTGCAGGGGATATTTTGAGTTTGAATGCCTTGGCAGGACAAGGCAATCCTCGTTCACTTCACTTGATTGGCGAGCTTGGGTCTCATCGCCTTCATGTCCTTATTGACAGTGACAGCACTCACAATTTCCTCAAACCGGCATTGGCCAAATGAGTGGGCCTTGCAATTCATCCCATCGTTCCTTTCCGAGTCTATATTGGTAATGGTGATTTCTTGGTATGCCAATATTCATGCCCTCAGGCCGCCCTATTGATGCAGGGAACTGTTTTCCTTTTGGATTTATTTATTTTACCTATTAAGGGTCCGGATGTTGTCTTGGGTATCCAATGGTTACAACAACTTGGTCGCGTGTCTCATGATTACCCAGCCCTCTCTATGGAGTTTTGCTAGGAGGGACGCCAAGTGGTTCTCCGGGGGGACTTAGCTGCTACACCGAGCCTTATTACCCTGCACCAGTTCCATGCGTTAATTCATAGTGCGGCTGTTCACAGTTTATTTGCGCTGCAACCGTTGAATGAGTCTAATGCGGTGCCAGTTGGCCCATGGGGTGAGACACCGCGCCTGGAATTTCCTCGTTCCTTACTTGAGTCCATTACCGCCTTATTACACAAGTACCATGGCCTATTTCTTCCTCTAACTGGTCTCCCTCCTCATCGCACTATTGATCATAAGATCCACCTACTTCCGCATAGCAACCCTGTTAATGTACGACCCTATAGATATCCTCATTTTCAAAAGAACGAGATGGAGAAGCTTATTCATGAGATGCTGGAACATGGCATCATCAGGCCTAGTCAGAGCCCTTTCTCTTCGCCGGTCTTGCTAGTGAAGAAAAAAGATGGTACGTACCGGTTTTGTGTTGATTATCGTGCTCTTAATGCCATGACGATTAAGGATATTTCCTATTCCCACCATTAATGAGTTACTGGATGAGCTCGGTGGTGCCTCGGTGTAATGACCCTAACCTTTGATCGTCATCCTATACTTATACTTAACATTACTTAACCTCTAACACTTACTAATTATAACCTCTTAAAATTCAGGCCAATTTTTTTCATTCTTACCATGTACGTCTAAATGCTATATTTTCTCTCTCTCTTTCTTCTTGGTCGGCCATAATTAGGCAAGAAGAACAAATGTGGCTTCTAATGTGCTTCCGTAAGCCACTTTTAAGTGTAATGAATATTATAATAATATTTCTAATAATATCTAATATTACTTTTTAAATTAAGGAAAAATCAAGAAATCAACCATTTTGGCTGAAATTTCTTCCGTTCAGTTTGGTAGAAACGTAACCCGAGGCATTCTAGTGGAAAATCTCAACTTTTCGAGGTAAGATTTTGGATTTTTCATGAGAAACTGCTTACTTTTTTGTTTTGATGAATAATAACTCATCTCGGAAAAAATCCGTAAAACTGAAAAATGAAACTGAGGTTTTGTCGGGGACTAGGATAGGAGTTCAACGTGTAATTATGGAAACGATTGAACAAAAATTTTTGGATTTACACTAAGAAATCCGAAAACCCTAGAAATGGAGAAAATGTGTTTTGTTCAATTTTATGTTAGAATTTGTGTTCAAGAATATGAATCTTGACTCCAGGTACCGAAATCGGAATTAGAACTAGTTATTGAAAACTCAGGAAATGAGAAAAATAAGGCAAAACTCTGCCAAAATTTAGTTTGAGTAATTTGAACTAAAATTGAATTTCAAGAGGAATATGGGATTAAAATGTGAAAAGAAAGATGTTTCGATAATCGGTGATGGTTAGAAAACCGAGCACAATGAGAATTCACAGTTTTGGACTGAAACTGAGAATTAGGCCCATGACTGAGTAACTTGCACGGTTTTAGTGCAAATTCTTGAGATAGGAAATGGTTTGAGGTTGAATACCAAACATAAGGATTGTAGACCTTTCCGAAGTAAATTTCAATGTAATTATTGATCTTAGATTCTAAATCTAACAATAAAAAAATTTATGCAATAGGGCCGATTAACGGTTGAAGTTGAAAAGCGTCAAGGGAGACAAAGGATGCGTTGTTAGCGAAGCTTCGGTAAGTACAATAGTTTTTCTATGGCTATATCACGAACAAGCTTACTTTTCTATGTTGCACAAAAATTGTGCATATAATAGAATTTTGAATGTTAGATACAATGTGAATGTTAGATACTATGTTAAGTATGTATCTACAAGACTTATGTAATCGAAGAACTTTATTCTGCTAAAAGGTATGTATCGATGTTAAGTCGAGAACAAACTAAGAGAAATGAAAGGTTAAACTTTAACGAAAAGTTAATCTCATGATAAAATGCTTAATAATGCACAAATTCATAAGATTTAACTAAAGTTACTGTTTCAATGAGAAAATTGATAACGGTAAGAGACTAAACATCCTGTTTGTACCATCATTCGAAGGAAATGTTATTATGAGACTATAAAAGATATGAAACTGTGACTGAGTTGGATTGGTTAGCTACCCCACTCCTCACTAGTTATGCGCACTATGGTACAATAGGACATGGCCCATAAGAAGTAAAAGACATGAAAATGAAAAACAGAAACCATTCCATATAAAGGTATGGTATCTGTAAAGAAGCATGAAATGAATGAGAAACAGAAAATGAAAGTCGTTCAGAACGTGAAAATACGACGTGAACGACTAAAATGAGAAAGCAGAACAAATAATGTAATGAAAGAAGAAGAACATAAGCCATACACGTTTTTGTAGCACAAAATGTATTATGATATATGACATGAATGCATATATGGGTATGCATAATTATTGCATATGTTATGACCTATTGATACTTGCTGAGCGAAAGCTCATTAAGTTTGTTCGTGTTGTAGGAAGCTCGGGTAAGGCACCGACAACCTGAAACTTGTTGCTAGGCATGCAGAGAGGATGCAGCAGTGGAGTGTGGGCAAGTGGGTTGTGGATGCATCACGTGTTTTAGAAACGTTGCCAAACATTATGTGTAAAATAAAATAGTGTTTTATGTATTTTGATGACTAATGTAACAGAATGCTACAGCATTTTAGGTATGACTAATATAACAGAATGTTGTGAGAACGCTACAACATTTGAGAATGACTAATGTACAAAATGCTGTTAGAATGCTACAGCATTTTACGAATAGTTGAAAACAAAAGGCTAGCTAAATGCTATAGCATTTAGACGTACATGGTAAGAATGAAAAAAATTGGCCTGAATTTTAAGAGGTTATAATTAGTAAGTGTTAGAGGTTAAGTAATGTTAAGTATAAGTATAAGATGACGATAAAAGGTTAGGGTCGTCATACTCGGTTTTTAGTAAGTTGGATTTGCGGGCTGGTTACCACTAAATTCAAGTGCATAATCGGGACATCTACAAAACGGCTTTCCACACTCATGAGGGCCATTATGAATTTTTGATGATGCCGTTCGGATTGATGAACGCTCCCTCGACCTTCCATGCAACAATGAACCAACTTTTCGCTTCTTTTTTACGCAAATTTGTGATTATTTTTTTTTGATGATATCTTGGTTTATAGCCCCTCAGAATCTGATCACGTTATGCACCTCAGCCAAGTATTATCACGCCTGCATGATATTCACTTCTTTGTCAAACTCTCTAAATGCCTCTTTTGCCAGAGCACTATAGACTATTTAGGGCACATTGTTTTCGCTGGGGGGGGGGGGGGGGGGGATCCACAGAAGATTGAAGCAATGGTGGCTTGGCCTGCACCTAGGACCTTGAAGCAACTACGGGGGTTTTTGGGCCACACGAGGTATCACAGGCGTTTCATTCGGGGCTATACCTCCCTTGCGGCTCCGCTCACTGATTTGTTATGCAAGGGCACTTTTACTTGGACTGCGGCAACCACGGAAGCTTTTGAGGCCCTGAAGCGCGCCATGGTAGAGGCGCCGGTACTACGGTTACCAAACTTCAATGTGGATTTCGTCATCGAAACTGATGCTTCTAATGTCGGCATTGGGGCTGTCTTCATGCAGGATGGACATCCGATTTCCTACTTTAGTAAGAAGTTAGGACCTCAGCTGCGGGCTTCTTCTACATACCTCAAGGAGCTGTATGCTATCGCCGAAGTCCAAAAGTGGCACCAGTATCTTTTAGGTCATTTTTTCATTATCCGCACGGACCATAAGAGTATTAAAGAACTACTCCAACATGTGGTACATTCACCAGACCAACAGGTGTACATTTGGAAGTTGTTGGGTTTCCATTTTTGGATCGAATACAAACCTGGCTGCACTAATCAGGCCGCCGATGCCTTGTCTCGAGTCCACAAAGATGGTAGCACCGCCACACTCGGATCATCCGAAGTTTGTTTGCCTTTGATCAGTCGGCCATCTTTTGACTTGTTATCTACTTTATGCAAGGAGAACTCTACGTGTCCTGAGTTGGTGAAACTTCACTACCAGTTCTAGGCAGGGGCCCTACCTTCGGCCTATTCGGTGCACAATGGGTTCCTTTTCTTTCAGAATCGTTACTTTGTCAGTCCTCAGTCGGCCTTGAAATCCATGCTATTGCATGAGTTCCATGCCACACCACTGGCCGGACATGTATGGGTAAAGCGCACGCTGGTACGACTCTCTTCTGCGTTCTATTGGCCTAGAATGCATGCGGATGTCGAACAGTTTGTTGCATCCTATCTGGTGTGCCAACAGATTAAGTACTCCACCCAAGCCCCGCAGGGTTACTCCAGACCCTGCCAATTCCATCCCTGGTTTGGGATGAGGTCACCATGAATTTCATTACGGGCCTGCCGCTGTCACGCGCTTTTGCGGTGATACTCGTGGTGGTGGATCGCCTCACCAAGTCTGCCCATTTTGGCGCTTTACCAGTCCAATTCACGGCTTCTAAGACAACAGAGTTGTTTGTGGACTTAATGGTTAAGCTTCATGGGTTCCCTAGCTCGATCATATCGGATCTTGATCCCATTTTTTTGAGTAAGTTTTGGTAGAAGCTATTTGAGTTGAGTGGCACTTCTCTTTATCAAAGTACCGCTTTCCACCCACAGACTGATGGACAATCAGAGGTGGTGAATCGCGGCCTCGAGCAATATTTACGTGCTTTCACTCAAGAGAAGCCATCCTCGTGGGTTTCGCTCTTTAGTTGGGCCGAGTTTTGTTACAATTCCAGCTACCATAGTGCCCTTAAGATGTCCCCTTTTAAGGCACTTTTTGGACGTCCACCGCCGTCTATTCCAGCTTATTCTTAGGGCTCAACTTTAATCCAATCTTTGGACGAGGCACTGGTGGACAGGGATGCCTTGTTGCGGTCCTTGAAGGAAAATATGCGTCAAGCACAGCATCGAAAGGCACAGAAAGCCAATACTCACCGCCGTGATCTTTAACTGTCGGTAGGGGACAAGGTGTTGGTCCGTCTGCAACCGTACCGCCAATCCACGGTCGCCAACCGCCTTTCTCATAAGCTCACTAAACGCTATTACGGGTTGTTTACGATGGTCGGCTGTGTCGGGGCTGTGGCTTATAAGTTGGATCTTTCCCTGGGTGCAAAATTCACCCCGTTTTCCACATCTCTGCGCTCAAGCCGTACCGTGGTCCACTTCTTGAGGAGGTGTTTCCGCTGCCTACCGAGAGTATGGACAACAAGCCCTTATCTTCGCCAGTTGCCAAATGCGCCACTCGAACGGTTCTTCACCATGGCAGAGAGGTCCACCAGATTCTGGCACAATGGTAAGACTCTTCCCCTGAGAATTTGACTTGGGAAAATTTTGCTGACTTCTACAAACTATACGCTGCTTTCCACCTTGAGGACAGGGTGTTTTTTCAAGGGGTGGGGAATGATACAGCCTTGCCTCTCCAAATTGGACAACCCGTGGAAGGGCCCAGATCTCCAGCCAGAGAGGTGACTCGGCAGGAGCAGGACACGACCAGTTCGCCAGCAAAGCAGGTGACTCAGCAGGTGCAGGACACGGCCTAAGAGCAAGACACAACCCAAGAGACGGAAGGCCCAAAACGGAACAGGAGGGCTCCCGCATGGTTGAAAGACTACATCGTTTGAAGAATAAGTTGTCGTAGGAAGTACTAGTCCAGAGGGACCTCGGGATTGTTGAGAGTTTTTCCAATTTCTGTTTTGCTTCGATTCCATAGCCATTGCATTACTGTAACTTCTTCTTGTTATTTTTGTTGCATTGCCTCTGTAGCTGTGATTAGAAGGCAAGATGTATGAGAGACTAGAATACCAATTTGTTCTTTTTAGGCAATGAAATATTCACGTTGAATTTCCTCTCTTCTTTCTTCCCTTATGTTTTTGAAAATTCTGGAGCTGACACTCGCTAAAAAAAGTGTGGGTTTTTCGTCTAACTGTGTGAAATTGCAGGTTGGGCGTATCACTCACTCACTCACACTCTCTCTCGAACTTTGTTCCCCAATTACCATTAAGCAACAGAGGCTATAAATTGTGGGAGAAAAACTGGTCACACATGTTAAAACTTGAAATGTGCATTAATTTTTTATTAAAATTTGAATAAAAAAGAAGATAGAGAAGGTATTTTTAGTACTTTTAGATCAGATTATGATAACCATATCTTAAGTTCTCGGTGCAAAAAAAAAAAAAAAACCACAACTCAAAAGAAATTTTTTAAAAAGTTTATTTAACTGAATCAAAGAGAATAAGAAAACTTAACACTTTCAAAAAGTTAGGGAAAGTTGCAATAAAATACATCAGTTTAAAAGAAAAACTTAAAATATATCTGTATTTTATATAAATTTAGGTAACCAATAGAAGTGAGGTTTTAGGCTTTACTTAATAAGGTTTGTAATAGAAAGATGAGAGCATTATTTTACTCTTTTTAGAAGCTTTAAACAAATAACAGAACACAAAAGCTCATAATAGAAGGGTTACGAAGGAAATGAAAAGCAGATTATAGGCCCTCTCTCTCTCTCTCTCTCTCTCTCTCTCTCTCTCTCTCTCTCTCTCTCTCTCTCTCTCTCTCTCTCTCTCTCTCTCTCTCTCTCTCTCTCTCTCTCTCTCTCTCTCTCTCTCTCTCTCTCTCTCTCTCTCTCTCTCTCTCTCTCTCTCTCTCTCTCTCTCTCTCTCTCTCTCTCTCTCTCTCTCTCTCTCTCTCTCTCTCTCTCTCTCTCTCTCTCTCTCTCTCTCTCTCTCTCTCTCTCTCTCTCTCTCTCTCTCTCTCTCTCTCTCTCTCTCTCTCTCTCTCTCTCTCTCTCTCTCTCTCTCTCTCTCTCTCTCTCTCTCTCTCTCTCTCTCTCTCTCTCTCTCTCTCTCTCTCTCTCTCTCTCTCTCTCTCTCTCTCTCTCTCTCTCTCTCTCTCTCTCTCTCTCTCTCTCTCTCTCTCTCTCTCTCTCTCTCTCTCTCTCTCTCTCTCTCTCTCTCTCTCTCTCTCTCTCTCTCTCTCTCTCTCTCTCTCTCTCTCTCTCTCTCTCTCTCTCTCTCTCTCTCTCTCTCTCTCTCTCTCTCTCTCTCTCTCTCTCTATGTTCCCCAATGACCATTAAAAAACTGGTCACACATGTTAAAACTTGAAATGCGCATTAATTTTTTATTAAAATTTGAATAAAAAAGAAGATAGAGAAGGTATTTTTAGTACTTTTAGATCAGATTGTGACAACCATATCTTAAGTTCTCGGTGCAAAAAAGAAAAAAAAACCACAACTCAAAAGAAATTTTTTAAAAAGTTTTTTTAACTGAATCAAGAGAATAAGAAAACTTAACACTTTCAAAAAGTTAGGGAAAGTTGCAATAAAATACATCAGTTTGAAAGAAAAACTTAAAATATATCTGCATTTTATATAAATTTGGGTAACCAATGGAAGTGAGGTTCCAGGCTTTACTTAGTAAGGTTTGTAATAGAAAGATGAGAGCATTATTTTAGAGGTTATTTGGTTGGGGGATTCGTCCATTGATTCGAATTATGGTTCGTGGTTCGCTATAGTATTTTCTCTTACAAAAAATACACTTAAATTGAAAATGATCGAAAATGATTCTAATCACATAGTTCTAATTCATGAACCAAACGTCTCCTTATTCTTTTTAAAAGCTATATATATATATATATGTACGTATGTATACACACACATACCAAGCCCTTTCTGGCAGAAGTTTCGTGCAAGTAGTCAGAGCATTATTTATATAAGTTGAAGCAAACCAACTTTTATAAAAAGTCAAGTGCATCTTCAGGGAAAGTTATCAGAGCATTATTTATATAAGTTGAAGCAAACCCACTTTTATAAAAAGTCAAGTGCACCTTCAGGGAAAGTTATCTCAAGCCATTAAAAATTGATCAAATCAAAGACAACCAATTATGTATCAATATAATCCCAAATAAACAAATAGCATAATCCTTTTTTAAAATAAATATGGATTGAACAAATCCGGTAAGTTTGACCCAAATAATATTTAAAATACTTAATTCAATCATATTACATCATGGCCCACGTTTGTAACATCTTAAACTACTTAAAATATTCCCCCTTCTTTATAGTGTAAATTGAAAATGTAACAACACTTGCAATTTTCAAGTAGATAACACTAGATGACACAAGTTATAAAATCAATTACATTCTTTTCCAAACGTGTCCATTTCATCAATCATATTCTTTTCCAAATTAAGTGTCCATTTCTCTCGATCCCACCATTTTGGACTAGTAAGTTAATTTCTTATTTTTTTTATTTTTTATTTTTAACTCGATTGCTCGACTGTGATAAATTTGAAGAATGCAAAGAATTAAAGAGAAAAGGTTAAAATCCAAGACTGAAAAAAGGAACATTTCTTCTTAATATCTAACATTCGCTCCACGCAAGGAAGCAGTCAACTTCGAGGTTCACAGGATGTTCTTTGGAAGATACGAAGTCTTGCTCGTCAAAGTCAAAATACTGACCTGGTAGTCTCATAATCCTATTTCCTTTAACTAATTATTTTTGATAATAATTATTAGGGCCTGTTTCCCCGGTAGACCATCTTATTGATAAGATTAGTTTTTTGACTGTTCTGATTAAAATTAAATGAGATTAAAAAAATATGTAAAACATACAAATTTTAATGTAGGTTTGACGGTTAAAAACGGTTAAAAAAAAAAAACTATCGGTAATTTTATTTTTCTAGTCTTACAGTAAAAACTGCCTAATTATTATTATTATTATTATTATTATTTTCTTTCATATGATTTTACAACTACGATTGGACAAAATCGACCACAATAATATTTAATTTCCCATCACCAAAATACTTGGAGATGAAAAAACTGATTAATGCAATACTAATAGAAAAAAAGGAAAATGTGATCACATGATATTTCATATCTGTCACCAGTTGACCAGCCTAACCCCAACTCCCAAAAGCTCACGTGGTTCAAAACCTAGCTACCCACTTGACAGCCCTCACATAAACTTATTAATTAGTACATGAACATCTCCGAGAGTGTATATATATACATGCTAACTTGTGTTTGTTTCAACTCAACAAATAGCAACTCAGCTAAGCTAGTTAATTTGTTGTGAGCTTTTGTTGATCATATTATATAAAGCAATATAATCTAGCAAAGTCCGACATTACATTAATCAGCATGGCAACCTCCGTCCAAGAAATCCGGAAGGCACAGCGGGCCGAGGGACCGGCCGCCGTGCTGGCCATCGGCACCGCCCACCCGCCCAGCTTCGTC